>NC_142020.1:15337450-15522450 GCF_049901735.1 Notechis scutatus | reverse complement strand
CTTGGCCAATACAGAATTCTATTCTATTCTATTCTATTCTATTCTATTCTATTCTATTCTATTCTATTCTATTCTATTCTATTCTATTCTATTCTATTCTATTCTATTCTATTCTACTCTACTCTACTCTACTCTACTCTACTCTACTCTACTCCACTGCATTCTATTTCCATTTCCATTTCCATTTATTATTCTATTCTATATTCCAATATCCTATCTGAGTGTTTCCTAGTAGGATTTGATTGCTTATTTGTACCCTATGACTATCATTAAATGTTGTACCTTTTGATTCTTGACTCTTGACGAATGTCTCTTTTATGTACCCTGAGAGCATTTGCACCAGGACAAATTCCTTGTGTGTCCAATCACACTTGGCCAATAAAAGAATTCTATTCTATTCTATTCTATTCTATTCTATTCTATTCTATTCTATTCTATTCTACTCTACTCTACTCTACTCTACTCTACTCTACTCTACTCTACTCTACTGCACTGCATTCTATTTCCATTTCCATTTCCATTTATTATTCTATTCTATTCCATCTGAGTGTTTCCTAGTAGGATTTGATTGCTTATTTGTACCCTATGACTATCATTAAATGTTGTACCTGATGACTCTTGATGAATGTCTCTTTTCTTTTATGCACACTGAGAGCATTTTCACCAAGACAAATTCCTTGTGTGTCCAACCACACTTGGCCAATAAAGATATTCTATTCTATCCTCTTTCCTGAGTCTCTTGGACAACAACTCTCATCTTCTCAAAGAAGCCCTGGAATTCTACACTTGGGGAGTTGAGATCCTGCCCCATTAACAGTCAGGGAATGAAAGGAGAGATGCACGGCCAGGAAGTGCAATTAAGCATCGTGTGAAAAAAAAAAAAAGCACAGAGGAAATCTGACACCTTCTGCACCCCTAGGATGAACCTCCCTGGCCCCCATTTAATGGGACGGTGTCCCAACACCTCATAAATTGCCCATGTTAGGCTGGACCGAGACAGGTTGCTTTGATCTGGACACATTGCCCTGCTGGAACAGGAAGAGGAAAAGGCGATTTTTTATGGATTACTTGGCTCTCACCAGCCTCCAAGTTTTCCACTCCGCTGAAACTCTGACAGCACCTAATGATCAATCAGAGAGGGTTTAAAAACAAACAAAAAAACTCACTCTCTCCCTTCGCTTTCTCCTTGCTGACTCCAGGCAGAACCTTACATCCTCAACTGACCTTAATGGACTAACCTAGCTCCTTTCACACGGACCTCAAAGGCGTTCCCACCATTGACTTCTCCTGGGTGAGACAGGGCAAGGCACCTCAGGAGGACAAAGGTTAGGTAGGGCAAGAGGAAGGAAACCTAAAGGAAGAGAGGTGGACCGTTGATGTTGGGTTGAACAAAACAAAGATTCGGAAGAACAAGGTTTGGTCTCTCTAGTCAGTGGCTAAGAAGGCATGGATCTAGCAAGGCAAAGTCCTTGTTCTGACCCAATCCTTGTTCCAAGGGAAAAAAAACACCAAATGGAGGTAACAGCCAAACCTTTTAATGATTCTTTACGAATTCCGTTCCTTCCCGGTTAAAAGGCTGTTTCAAACTATTTGTCTCTGGTAAGAATGAGCCTTGCCAAGGTGGTGCAAGGCTGCCAAGAACATGAGATAAAGTTATCAAAGAAACTCAAAGAGTCTCCAAACACCAACCAAGATATTCTGAACGTCCACAAGGCTTGAGTGCAAAACCTTCTTTGCTTCCTGCAAAGAACTCCGGTTTCTCAGCTGGCTTTTATCTTCTCAGGGAGGGGCCATTACCTTGCAGCCTTACTCCTGAGTCACCCCTGCTGCTGCAGCTGCTCTTTCCTTCGAGCAGCCCTGCGCTCACGTGCACTGGGCACAGGCTCCTCGGGGGACTCTTCCTCACTGCTGCCAGCCTCCACAATCTCCGAAGGCAGCACTCCACTCCCTGATGGTCCTGGCCCCATCCCTGCATCACACGCAGTGCCCTTGTTGGAGTTTTCGCTCTCCGAGGCCTCAGCCGTCCACACCTGCTGCCGGCGAACCACAACAAGGGTTCAGCAGTTCTTGGGTGCAGGCTTATGGTCTTCAGATTTCTTCCATTCAAGGCCAAGTGTATTTTAACAGAATCACAGAGATGGAAGGGACCTTGGAGGTCTTCTAGTCCAGCCTGATGCTCAAGCAGGAGACCCTACGCCATTTCAGAGAAGTGGCTGTCCAACCTCCTCTTGAAAACCTCCAGGGATGGAGCACCCAGAACTTCTGAAGGCAAAATTCTTCTGATTCATTGCTCTCGCTGCCAGAGAGTTTCCTCCTTAGTTCTGGGTTGCTTCTCTCCTTGATTAGCTTCCATCTGTTGCTTTTTGTTTTGCTTTGGAGAATAATAGCTTGACCCCCTCTTCTTTGGGGCGGCCCCTGAGATATGCCCTCCTTTTCAATAAAACAGGTTGTTTTTTTTAAAAAAAATATATGTTGTGTACATCTTGAACAGTTAGACTGGAAAAAAAAGCAGATATAAAAGGACCGTGTTTGCTACCATTATCGTCAAATGTTCTCCTGCTAAGAGTAGAATCCGAGATGAGTTTTGTGTAAATGGTTCTTCCGGAGCCTTGCCCAGAAATCCTGCCTAAGGCAGGGGTCTCTCTTCCGCTCCTGCTATTCCTCCCCTGGTCCTCTCTGGCTCCCGAATGGAATTAGCCCTCACCTAATACGGAATACAAGCAAACAAGAGTTCTTGCTTGGGTCAAATCCATTCTATTGATGGTCTCCACTTGTGCAATTCCGGCTGCGGATTTGTGTTCCCAAACTGTGTTTGAAAGGAGCTGCCAACCTGCATTAGCTCCTTAATTGTGGTTAAAGCGCTGAGCAATTCAGATACCAGCGCTGCCTGGGCCACCAAGGGGCCTGGTCACGTGACCGAGAGATCGATACGGATTGAGGTCCCCGAGCAGGTGGGGGGGGTTTCAGAGACGCTCCTTCCATTCCTCCTGCCAAGCTGTGCAAAGGGGAGAAGGCTGGGTTCGCAGATCGGCGGCGTCTCCCTTCTTTCTTCTTGTTTTCATGATCTGGGTTTTAAACAGCATCGAACCGCCGAGGAAAGCGTTTTAGCCAGGGACAAAGTTGGCGAAGGAACGACGCTCGACAAACAACACGAGGAAAAGGAAGGGCACAAAGCAGAAATGGAAACACCCCGTTTCTTTCTTCTCCTCTGCAATTTCACCTTGGAAAGGACACTTAGTCAACTTGGGGCCTCGGGGCTCCAAGAATGTCCCGGTTTGAACACCGGATGCTGTGACCACTTGCCCTTCCTACCAGCGGTGGCCTTCAAATATTTTAGCCAAGGGTTCTCTGACCAGCGGCTGGGTGGGCAGGCGTGGCCTAGTCGGCCTCCTGCACCACAATTGAGGGGGGCGTTTTTGCCCTCCCTGGACTCCGGAGGCTTTCCTTGAGCCTCTGGGAGAGCAAAAACGGCCTCCCAGGACTCCGGAGGCTTTCTGGAAGCCAGAAATGGGCCCGTTTCTAGCCTTCCCGAACTTCTGGGAGGCCTATTTTTTGCCCTCCCTGAGCCTCCATGCAGGCCCTGCACTTACCTGCACCCAAAACGGATCACGTGGGGACTCCTGGGAGGGGAGGGGAGGGGTGGGCGGAACCAGCCAGTAGTGGGTTTGGGGGCTCTCCAAACTGCGCAGAATCTTAGCTGGGGCTCTCCCCAACCCCCCGCAGCCCTCCCCTGCTTCCTACCCTCATCAAACTGTGACTCTGATGATGGGTGCAGCTATATAGACTAGTCAAGTTCTTGTAACCTGTAACTAGGTGAAACATTTTCAACCAAGTGGTCTCAAATGGAACAATTTACACAATACCAGGATAAAAGATAAGAGCCAGCCTAGCCCCCAGCTAGCTACTGGGTGGGGTAAGGGGATCCTCCCTAGTTTTTTGGGGCTGTAATGAAGACAGGGGAGGAGAGGTGTACTTTCACACCTTGTCAAGGTATGTGGGAAAGACCCTGAGAAGAGATGCTGCCTAGAGGACCATCAGATAAGAGACAGCTTAGCCCTCAGCTGTATAGTGGAAGGGGTCAAGAAATTCCGGAGAGGCCTTCCCTCGACTGTCAAGGAGACAGCAGGAGAATTGTGTTTTCAGGCTTGCAATATTTTGCTAGTTTACTTTACCATAAAGCAGAATTAGGGGTGCGATGGCTCACCGGTTAAGGTGCTGGGCTTGTCAGCTGGAAAGTCGACAGCCCCAGTTCGAGACCCGAGCACCGTACGGCAGGCCGAGTTCCCCTTCCTTGCTCCAGCTCCTGTTCCCCTAGCAGTTCGAAAGCGCAAGTAGACAAATAGGTACCACTTTGGTGGGAAAGTAACAAGGTTTCCGTGAGCTTTGGGCATTATATCCGTGTTGGCCACATGACCAGGGAAATTGTCTTCGGACAACACTGGCTTCCTTGGCTAAGAAACAGAGATGAGCAGCGCCCCCTAGAGTCGGACACAACCGGACAAGGGAAATCTTTACCTTTCAAGCAGAATTAGCTCCTCTGGCTGCGTTTTCTGGCCAGTCCATCTCACAAGGCCAACACACAGGGGAAATCTACCCACCCACCCAAGGATGGAGAGCTGACCTTTGATTTCGCCATCCTTGTTTTTTTTTTAAACCGGGACAAGGGTACCAGCCGGCTCTTGTCCTTCCCACATTCCCAAGGTGCAAACTAATTTTTTATGCCTGGCTTTCACGCCACCATCTAATTGGCCCTCCATTTTTCATTTGGTGGAACTTCAGCTGCCCCCATCCTCCCGCTGGGAATTCACACCTTTATTATCACTCTTTATTACCAAGCGGTTCCTGGTTTTCGAAAAGCTGCACCAATAAGAAAGAAAAAAAAAAAGGAAAAGAGAAAAGAGAAAGGAGCAGGGTGTGTTTTCCCCTTTCCATTTTTTTTCCCACCCCGTAGTTTCAATTTTAATTACCAGCACCAAGACAACTCACATTCTTACCAGGTTGTTACACACTAATTAAAGCGAGAAGGAGTTTATGGAAGGGACAGAGACTTCCATTCTAGCTCTCATCTATTATTTACAATCAGTAATGCAAATAATTTCCAATTTAAACAGGCTGAGCTGGTCGGCCAGACTGGAGGGGAGAGGAGAAGGTGGGGGGGGGGCTGCAGAAAAGTCGAAGAAGCTGAGGGCCTCAGTGTCCAAGTGGATGCAACAAAAGAGAAGGGGCAGCCAGATGCTTCACTGGCTTCCAAATGAGAGTTTGCCGGTGGAAATCCAGGGCCGGGCTAAGAGAAGGCTGACCATTATTTTATCTGACCCGATCTGGCCAGAGAAAAGAGGCTTTTATGCAATAACAATAGAAGAGAATAATCGTAGTTCAGGGTTGAATGGTCCTTGGTGCGCTCTGAGCTTGGTTTCCTTGCAGACATTTCATGACCCAACTATGTAACCTCATCAGTTAGAAGGGAGTGGGGGTTGGAGGAGGAGGAGGAGGAGGAGGAGAAGGAGGAGGAAGACTGTGGGGTCTTTGATGCTTTTTGAGCTTGGCTGTTTTCTTTATGACCCAACTAGGTAACCTCCTCAGTGTTAGAAGGAGCGGGATTTGCTCTCTGTTTATGGACTAGTGTCTTGCCCTGTCAATGTGGGTGGGGCTGGTCTGAGCCATCCTGAAGATGGCTTTTGAGCCAAACCACCGGATGGCCAGGATAGTTTCTCTTATCCCCGAAAGAGGGGAAACCCGATAGGATTGGAGGTAGGCAGGAGGGACCCCTGTCCAAACACAACCCCAGGTTGTCCCTTTCGCACAGAAAGAGCAGGGACGTCTTTACGTCCTCCGTTTTTTTTCTCACAAGCCTCTCTTGCCCCCCACCCCCAGTTAAATTTTGCATTGCTTTGATTTCAACCCGGAGTAAAGATTCCAAAGTGGAAGCCGGTTCTCAGTTTTGGTCGGATTCTTAAGGCAGGGAGGAAGTCACTGTGGAAACGTCTCTCAACCTAAAGCGGAGGAATCACCAAGAGTAAATCCATATCCAGATAACAAGAAGCGTTTTACTTTCACAGCAGTCCTGGGGCCTTTCCGAGTCGCAAACAAATTTACGGTTTCAAATTAAAGCCCACCAAACCACACAGCAGGACTTGCAAACTTTTCTCTCTCCCTGCTTTCACTGGCCACCAAGGGCCTTTCTTGTTGTGCACCAGCTGTGTCCCTTTCCTCTGGGCCGAACACTGTTGGCTTTTCCATGGCTCCTTGAAGTTCTGTCTTTAACAGCTAACAGATGCCTCGTGCTCCCATTCCGCACCCGCTGGATCGCAAGTCCCAGATTCCAATGGCTTTGCTGCAGGTTTCCCCAGCTTCTCAAAACAGCATCCCCCACCCCTTCCGTGAATACGATAAATTATTCACCTCCCCTGGATGCCACCATGCAAGAGGATTTTGCTTACCCCTGCACGGCATCGTAGTTTTTACATTCTTTTAAAAAAAATGCACGGTTGAGGTGCCTGGCAACATCTGGTTGACCTTCCCTGAGTTGGAGGCTTTGGGGGGGCCTTGGTTGGTAGGAAGATGGGTCTGGGAGGATGATCGAAGGCTTGCTTGCTTGATATTGATCGATCGATTGGATGACGGATTGTGTGTGATCAAGTCCACCTGGAATTAAGGAGAAACTTCCTAAGAGTGAGAACAATGAACCAGTGGAACAGAAGCTGCCTTCAGAAGCGGTGGGTGCTCCGTCACTGGAGGGGAGTGTGCAGACAAGGCGGTCAAGTGTGCAAGAAGTGCAATGGAGATTCTGCTGCCACAAAGGGCTGCCCCAAAGAAGAGGGGGTCAAGCTATTCTCCAAAGCACCTGAAGGCAGGACTAGAAGCAAGGGATGGAAACTAACCAAGGAGAGATGCAACCTCAAGGAGAAATTTCTTGACAATGAGGACAATTAATCAGTTGAACAGCTTCTCTCTAGATGTTGTGGCTGCTCCATCACTGGAGGTTTTCAAGAGGAGACTGGACAGCCACTTGTCTCAAACTGTATAGGGTCTCTTGCTTGAGTAGGGGGTTGGACTAGAAGACCACCAAGGTCCTATCCAGCTCTCTTCTGATGGATGGATTTCTTCTTCCAAGTGCCATTTTTCCTTTCTTTCAGTGTCACAGGGAAGATCGTGGCTTGTGCAGGAAATATCATAGCTTGCAAACAAAACAGAACAAGGTTGTACTGGTTACAAGGGGAGGTTGAAAAACATGTAGAAGATGGAAATGATAATATCTTCATCATGTTGTCCCAAAGCTGACCTAGATGTGTCTGTTATATCATAAGGAGCTGACCTTGACTCAAAGGAGATTCTATTTCCAACAAAGTCTAAGAACATTTCCATCTCTATTAGAAGTTGAGAGCCAATCTGCACAGATGCCACCCAGTGCCAAATGGCCACAGCTTGGAATTCTGAAAAACCTTCCATAACCTCCAATCCATAACCCAAGGAGAAGACATCCAAAGGAAGAAAATGGTTATTGCAAGGTGTAGACACGATAATGTGCTGGAAATTTAATTTAAGCCTTCGGTTGCATTTTCCCAGATTATTGATATGATGGTCAAATGTTCTTGAGAACTTCAAATCAGAGTCTTGTGTAGCCATGCCTAGAAATGCTAGGATCACAAGCATGGTCATTGGGAACTCTGGCCTTATCTCCCATAGATAATAAACATTGTTTATGGGATCCTTGATGCTCTCTGAGCTTGGTTGCTTTCTTGCAGATGTTTCATTATTCAAATAGATAACGTCATCAGTGTTAGAGGAGGAGGAGGAGGAGGAGGAGGAGGAGGAGGAGGAGGAGGAGGAGGAGGAGGAGGAGGAGGAGAACTGTAGGATCTTGGGTGCTCTCTGAGCTTGGTTGATTTCTTGCAGACGTTTCATTACCCAAACTAGATAACATCATTGGTGCTAGGAACATGATTTGCTAGCAACATCATCTCAACTCAAAGCAATTGCCTCTTATTGGGAAAAACCGCCCCACATGTGCCTTTAATTTAAAACCAATCAATAAATTGGCTTAAAGTCTCGATCTGTTATTTTATTTATTCATGCCCCTTTGCCGTGGTTTGCCTGTTTCTCTTTGTAGTGGGTAGCTACTATCCAGACAAGCCCGTCTCTTTCCACAGATCTGATCTCAACAACCCTCCCAACATTTTTGCCAGCCTGGAAAAGATCTCACACATGAGTAGACACAGGTTCCTTTTGCAAAAGCATCACAATAATTGGGATGTGTAGAAAGGTTACAGCGGAAGCGGGTGGAGAATTCCTACATTCCTTCCCTTTGGCTGTCTCTCTCGGGAGGAAATCTCTCCCCAATACAGTCCAGAAAAGGAGGGAAAAAAACTCTTTTGAGAAGAAGATAGCAAGGCAGCTCTCCTGAAGAAAGGATGACTCCCTTTCCCCGTCTCTTTCTCCCCCTTCTTCCATCCCACCCCTCCCGCCCTGGTCCATCTCTCCATCTCTCTCTCTCTCTCTCTAATGAGAAAAAGGGTTTTCTAATTTATTGCTTTCACAGAATTGTTCCTCCACAGAGGCACAAATAGCAGCATATCAATAAAGTCATTTGAAGTTGGATATTTCCACCTCTGTCACAGCAAAAAAATAATTAAAAACGGATTCGCCGGATCATAAATTGCTTGCCACTGAGGAAGGACCTCTCCTTAACCCCGTCAGTGCCAAGACTGCTGGGGGAGTGGGGCTAGAAACCCACTGGAGATGGGGGGGGGCTGGCCAAGCTCCTGGAGCTCCAAGTCATTTCGCACCGTTAAAAGGCTTGGAGACTCAAATCCATTGGCCCTGACAGTTCTGAACCTTGTGACCCATCGATTATAAGGTTGCTCCAGGTAAATAATTCCCCTCTTTGTCTACCTATCCCCCACTATGCTGAGAAGACAGGTGTTTCTCAACCTTAGCCACTCAAAGACGCGAGGACTTCAATTCCCAGAACCACATGCCTTCGGGTCCCATCTGCAGGGCTTAGCCAAGTAAGAAGAAGTGAAATCTCGTGGGAACATCTGAAGAACGGTTTCAAGAATCAGGCATGTCTAGCCTAGTGAAAAGAAGGATGGGGTGACATGATAGCAGCCTTCCAAAATTTGAGGGGCTGCCCCCAAAGAAGAGGAGAGGGGGGGGTCAACCTATTCTCCAAAGCACCTGAAGGTGGAACAAGAAGCAATGGATCAAGGCGAGAAACAACCTAGCACTAAACAGTGAGAACAATTAACCAGTGGAACAGCTTGTTTCCAAAACTTGTGGGTGCTCCATCACTGGAGGTTTTCAAGAAGAGATCGGACAGCCATTTGTCCAGAATGGTTTCTGGGGTTTCTGCTTGAGCAGGGAGTTGGACTAGATGACCTCCAAGGTCCCTTCCAACTCTGTTATTCTGTCATCTACTTGATTCCTTCCTATGAGACATTTTGCATTTCCAATACTTCCCATTGTAGTAGTAGGCCTATTTCTGAAGCCCAGTGATTTCTGGTCGATCTTTCTTGGATGGCTCAGCCAACTGCAGTTAAATGTGCTAAGTGGATTAACCAGTTTTTACTTGTCTTCACCAGCCCTCTTGTAAGCCTTCCCGTCTTATCCAGGGATGGTTTGCATATTATTTATTTATTAAATGTATATGCCGCTCATCTCGCTGTCCAAGACGGCTCATATGAATGGAATCCTGACCAATTTCAGCACATTTTTTGGTTTCAAATTTGGCCACTTGGCTATCTTTCTCTTCCACGACCTCTTTGTAAGAAAATAAAGAATCAATTTTGGGTCTTTGTTTGCCCAACCTAAGGCTGTCTTGAAATTTCCCCAGAGAACAATGATAAGTATACCTTTGGACCGAGTCTCGGGAGACTGTCATGAAATAATATTGAACAGAAAATGACACTTTATATTGGAAAATCCCAAAGCCAGTGGCCAAACTAAGAAGAGAGGAGGAGAAGAGGTTGGATGGCTTTAAATCACTCCACTGAGAAGACACTTCCGTTCTCCAAAGGCCTCCGGGTCTTCCAAAGGCCTTCTTAATTTCCTTCATCTACATACAGTAATTCTGGCCATGTTATTAACCAAATCTTTTCCCTAAATTTAATGACTGATTTTCAGGCTGTATAACCCATTTCCAGCTCCCCAAAACACCCATGAGAAATGATCGTAATAAGGACCAATCTCCATAATGTGCTAATCTCATTTTGGTATCTTACGACAGGAAATTGTCCCAGAATTTGGAGAAATACTGACTGAGGGATTCTGGGAGTTGAAGTCCACCCATTTTAAAGCATGCTGGCTGGGGGATTCTGGGAGTTTTAGTCCATCCATCTTAAAGTGACTTAATTTGAGAAACGCTGGCCTCAGTTTTTATGTGACATCATGTTTGAATAGGCCCAAGCTAGGAATGAAAAGGGAGAATCAAGATTGTGCATTTTTGGCACCCAAGACTCACAATTTGGAGCAGCTACACATGGTAATAACTTTTTAATAATAACTTAATTGATAATTTGCCCCCCCTTGCCAAGGCACTTACACAAACAATTAAAATATGATTACAATAAATAAACAGCAATAATAAAAACATCATAAAGCAGGCAGACACCAAATCAAGACAAATATTAAACAAACAAACCCAAAAAACCCACACACAAATGGCAGTTGTCAAAGAAGGCAATGGAAGGGTGGGGAAAAAATTCATCCTGTAAATCTCCAGTCAGCTTCACATCTAAATTCTCCCGTGAAAAGTGCAAAGATTTTTGGCAGGTTGGCTGCCTTTGGGGAGGAGGAGGAGAAGAAAGAAGAAAAAAGAAAAGACGTATTTTAAAAGAGCTATAAATTAATCACGTTTACCCGATCGTGCAATACCCCTTTTTAACTGGAATTCATCCCAGTCTTGGAAAAGCAGAAAATGAATGCCAAGCCCTCCGTATGGTATTGTAATTCCTACCACAAAGTCAAAGCGGCGTATCGAATTATTCTCCTAAACTCAATCTATTTTAACAGAATTATAGAGAAAGGAACGGTGGCAAGAAGTTGGAAGGGACCTTGGAGGTCTTCTAGCCCATCCCCCAACTCAAGCAGGAGACCCTACACCACTTCAGGCAAATGATGATCCAATCTCTTCCTAAAAACCTCTTCCAGTGTTGGAGCATTTACAACTTCTGAAGGCAAGTCGTCCCACTGGTTATTTGTTCTCGCTTCGTTCCAGGCTGGCTCTCTCTTGCTTAGTTTCCATCCATTGCTTCTCGTGCCCACCTTCTGCAGCTTTGCCAGATGTTTAACAAAAGATGTGGTGGCTGAAATGAGGTGGTGGGAGGCATTTTTGGTGCCCTGCAGCAGAGTATTGTACACTTCAACCAAGCAAAACAGCCCTAAAAGTCCTTGCAAGCTGAACATGTACCAAAAGATTCAGGTTTTGAATCCATGCAGATACTGAAAAGACAAGAAAACCCTACAGTGGGGTCATGAAGAAAACAAGGAAGGCTTCAACATTCCCAAAGGTGTTTTTTTTTCCCCCAAGAAGCAACTTTTCCCAAGAGGCAACTGGACTTTCTGGTTTCTTGCGTCTGGAAAATTAAGCACCTTTAGGAGAACCATGACCTGGATGACCAAGAATCTTCATAGACATAAGACTTCAAGAGCATTAAGTTCAGAAGCCCAAGATCTGAGCAACAGGTAAGGTCTTTAAGCCACTTTGGCAGAGTTCTAGACTTGGCACTAACCATAATTGGTTAGAAAGTTGAATTCCATAATCAGGACATCCATCTCTCTCCTGAGGACTCCCTATTTTGGTTGCCCACAGCCAATGTCTGTCAAGGAGTACACCATCAAGAGAGCACCTCAACTTACCTGCAACTGCAGTCAAAAATACTTAAGAGAAAAGATGACCTAGCATGATCCTGAGCTGTAGAATGTAGAATAGAATAGAATAGAATAGAATAGAATAGAGTAGAGTAGAGTAGAGTAGAGTAGAGTAGAGTAGAGTAGGATAGGATAGGATAGGATAGGATAGGATAGGATAGAATAGAATAGAATAGAATAGAATAGAATAGAATAGAACAGAACAGAATAGAATTAGAATTCTTTATTGGCCAAGTGTGATTGGACACACAAGGAATTTGTCCTTGGGGCAAATGCTCTCAGTGTACATAAAAGAAAAGATACATTCATCAAGAGTCAGGAAACATAAGGTACAACACAATGATAGTCATAAGTCCTTCATTCAATCAGACAACCTGGTTGATGATCTGATCATTCTTCTTATTTATAAGATCTTCTTGGAAGTGATTGTGTGACTGTGCTTTCACCCTCTCCTTTTGCACTCCATTTTTTTCTCTTGTTTTATTTGTTTATTTATTTGTTTGTTTGTTTGTCAAACATGTACAAGATAACAAGTATAAGTATGAACATAAGTAAGAACAATGGGAGTAAATACAGATAAAAGGGGAACATTAGGACAGGGACGGTAGGCACACTGGTGCGCTTATGCACGCCCCCTTTAAGGACCTCTTAAGAATGGGGTGAGGTCCACGATAGATAGTCTGAGGTTAAAGTGTTTGGGGTTAATGGAAGAAACCACAGAGTCAGGTAGTGCATTCCAGGCATTGACCACTCTGTTGCTGAAGTCGTATTTTCTGCAATCGAGTTTGGAGTGGTTTACCTTGAGTTTGCATCGGTTGTTTGCCCGTGTATTGTTGGGGTTGAAGCTGAAGAAGTCATTGAGAGGCAAGATGTTGTAGCAGACAATTTTGTGAACTATGCTTAGATCAGACCGCAGGTGGCACAGTTCCAGATGTTTTGAGATTCATCTCGCACGGGGAAGACAAAGTAGCCCTTGGAGATGGATTGGAAAACACAGCAACTTCAGTCAACCTTTATCGAATCCCAAACAACCGTTTGCAGCTTGAAAGCCATCTCCTTCGTTTTCCAAAGGGGTCCATTTAGTGCATGGAGCAGGATCTTGTTTATGAGTGACCACAAAAACCCCTAGGATCATTGTTTTGCACAGCAAAATCCCAGAAATGAAGGAAGAGATGCAACAATCTTTGATGGACCCGAAACAAACAAGAGAATCGGCCTCATGAAAAGAAACATTGCAAGAGCTGGACAAGCCTTAAGCGAGCTCGTTGTGAGTCAGAAATTTTCATTTTGTTGGCCAGAAGACAGCAAGGGGTGGGGGAGTCAATTTGTGTGTTCAAATACACACAAATTGTTGTAAGAGCCCAGAGCCAGCTTTGCTTAGCAAAACATTTTGAGAACCGTGGTTTATTGAAACGTGCAGAGCGCACACACACACAGACACGCGGAGATCCGTTCTTGGTCCCATTCCATGTTTGGATTTTTATAAATAGGAAAGAGAAAGGTGTTGGGGTTTATTTTGCGACAACTCCTAAAGGGAAATTATGCAGAGTAATAAAATAAAAGCAAATTATAAATGAGGAAAAGGAAGGGATGAAAGATGGAATAAATTATGAGAGGGGAGGAAGATACCCATTTGTGAAAAACAAAGGCCTGTGTTAGCAAAACTGTAGACCAACTGCAGCTGCTCCTGGTTAAATATTGGAAAAGCGGAGCATTTAAAACAGAACTTTTGACAGAAGACAGCTTAGCTGGAAACGTAAAGCTGGAAAGCACAATGTTTTGATTTTCCTTGACTATTTCAGAGAAACCTATCCCCAAGCGGTACGCAAGTTGCACTTCTATTTTTTAAAGAGCAAAAAATAAGGCTAGCACCCTTACATATCGAATTATGAGATCTATCCCATTGCAGTTCTATCCCATTGTCTGCACATTTTTGCTGATGCTTTATTTAAACCAAATTGGTATATCAGTGATTGCATGACCTCTGGAGATGCCATGTGCTAAATAAAGAAACAAGAAGCAAAACAAAAAGGAGAAATGGCAACACACACACAAACCCCGTTAAATAAGCCCCAGTGACAGCAGGCTGGGTTCATACATCTTACCAAGCCAAAAATCATGGCTAATATACCCCAATGTTCACCTTCCTAGCTGGGCAAAAACCAAACCAATCGTGGCTTAGCATGATACAAGCAAAACAAATTTACACAATGCCTCTGACCCACCACAACTAGGCAGCATATAAATTGAATAACTAAACGACTACATAACAAAACAACTAAATGACTCAATAACTAATAAAGGAGAATATTTGTAGCTTCGGCCCCTCTGAGCTTGATTCTTTTCTTACAGACATTTCATTACCCAACAAGGTACCATCTTCAGTGCTAGAAGGGAGTAGGGTTTGCTCTCAACTTACTACTCCTTGCTAGCACTGATGATGTTGCTTAGTTTGAGTAATGAAATGTCTCCAAGAAAAATTCTGAGAGCACCAAGGATCCCATAACTAAATAACCAAATAACTAAATAAATAACTAAATAACTAAATAACATTTGTTTTCCTGCAGACATTTCATTATTCTAGATAATATCATCAGTGCTACTTATTTAGTTATTTAAACTAGCACTGATGATGTTACCTAGTTAAGAGTAATGAAACATCTGCAAGAAAGCAGCAGAGCTCAGAGAGCACCACGGATCCCTCATTTCAAACCCGAGCTACAAATATTTTCCTTTATTGGAACTAGATAACTAAATAACTAAGTAATGAAATAACTAAATAACTGAATAACCGAATAACAACTTAAATGTGCAAAATTCACCTATCCTCTTGCTGTGTCCCAAAATACACCAGTATGTGCCTCTTGCAAAAACACCCTGTTGTTCCCCAACAGCCTAAAATATTTGGAAATTTCCCCTTTTTTGGGAGGTTCCTCCCCAAAAATGCATTGGTACATATCAATGAATCAACCCAAGATTTTTTGAGGATTTTTTTTTTTTTTTGAGCTTTGGAGAAACGGAGATGCATCTCGAGGGATAAAGCGGATCCAGAGAGGAGGCCCAAAATCTGGACCGTTTTGTTTCTGGAGCATCGCCGGAGAGGTGGGGGACCTTTTTCCGGCCACAGGTGCAAAGATGGGCTGAGTGGGTTGGGAAGAGGGCAGCGGATGAGAGGGGTTAACCCTTGATTTAGGCTGGTCACCCTCTGGGGGTGTCGCCGGTGGCAGAGAGACCGGGATAGCAAGCCACCGGCCCCAGCTGTCACTCGGAGCGATGAATTGCAGGCTATGTGAAGGTGTTGACAGGAGCAGCTGGACTTCCCCGAGTGATGAAAAGGAGACCAAATTCATTTTGAGTTCAGACAGACCGGCTTGTTAGGCAGCCGCTGGGAGAGGGTGGCTGGGTGGGAAGTGCACGAGGAGGAGGAGGAGGAGGAGGAGGAGGCCACAACAGCAGACGTGCTCCCCCTCCTGGCTGAGAAACAGCCCCACATCCTGGACTCCATTACGGACGGTTGGGGCGGGGGGGGGAGGTGGTTTCCAGAAAATCCAATCTTGCCGTCTTTCTCCAGCTTGGGTACTTTAGGATGGGTGGACTTCAACGCCCATAGGGCTGGGAAATTCTGGGACTTGAAGTCCAAGCATCCTAAAGTGCTCAGATTTAAGAAACACAGGCCTGTACGTCACGGTCTTCCCTCTACACCGTGCAAAATTTGGGGACACCATTGTAACTTTCAATGCTCGCTAACACAAAGGATCATCTGTAAACTTAGTTCTGGAAAGTGCCGTTTGTTTATTTATTCCATTCGATCAGGATAACTGCAGGGCAAAGAGCATCCTTTTAAAACAACCGTATAAATAACAAATAATGAGAATAATCGAAACCACATAATTCTGTGCATGTTGTCTGGTGCCCAACAAAGCACCGGGTCATCTGGAATTGTATGTTTGTGAGTCTCCCTTGGTAATCTTAAGGACTTGAAACGTGTAGTTTTTAACAGCAACAACGCTGCAAATCCTCTGTTTCTGCTAATTGCATGGTTAATTATAGAATCCATAAAGGACATAACCCTGCTCAGATGCATCTTCTCCCACTAGCGTAGATGAGAGCATTGTTTTGTGGGTTGACCATGAATTCAGTTGCTGGACCAGGTAGATAAAGGTAAGAAAGAAGAAAAGGAAGATATCATATCTCCATATCATTTCCTTTAGTGTAAAAAGAAGAAATATTAAATATTGGCACCTGTGAAGGATCTGCCACTCATTCTAGAACAGAGTTTCTCAGCCGTGACAACCTTACGATGGGTGGACTTCGACTCCCAGAATTCCCCAGCTGGCCTCTGTGGACTTCGACTCCCAGAATTCCCCAGCCATGCAGACAAATCCTATTCCAGTCCCTTTTCCATTGAGACAGGACAGAATACATGCAGTATAATGCGATATATGTCTGCATATGCGTGCCTGTATATGTGTTTTACAAAATGCCAGGGTTGTTTCGCTTTTATTAAATACTAAATTGACGAGGCCCAGCACTTTATTAAAGTGTCAAAGTGAGGGTTCCTTTGTTCTAATTACGGATGCTAACAAGGCAGACAGCGCTGTGGTTGGAGACGCCCGGCTGTGGGCAGCTGTGCATCCAGCAATGGATGGGGTGTGCTATTGTTAAGTCACACCTTTTACGCTACGATTTGCACCTCGAAGAATCTCATTAATACCCTGTCTGACCAGACGGTAGAGCAACCCTCGTTGGACTTGGGGGGGGGGCTTTTAAAAAATGGGCTCCCCAACCGCTTTTTATGACAGGGTTTTCTTGTATGCAAAGACTATCACATTAATAAGGAATATTCAACTTAATTGAATTCCTAATGAAGGGAAATTTCTCCGGGATTGGCTTGGGCAGCTGGGCGCAACCAAGTGGAGAACAATACAGTACAATGTACGTTTACTTATTTATTATTTACTGGTATTTGAATTTTCTTATCCCACCTTTATTACTTTAGAAGTAACTGAAGGCGGTTTACGTAGCTAAGTGTCCTATTTTGCCTGCCACAATAACCCCGTGAAGTGGGTTGGGTTGAGAGTGATGGCGGGACTAGAACTCACCGTCTCCTGGTGATTGGCCCAAAGTCACCCAGCCAGCTTTCATGTGCCTTTCAAACGTGGGGTGTGACAACCTTTGTGCCGACTTCATCTTTGCATGTTCTGGAAAGCAAAAATTCAGAATGAACAAAGACTTGCAACCAAAGTCAAATATAATTTTAAAAAAAGTTTCTTTCAACATATTAATAACAAGAAAAAAAATCAAGGAAACAGTCGGTCCACCAAAGAGAGAAGATGGCAAGGAAGTAACAGGCAGCAGAGAGAAAGCGGAACTGCAAAAAAGAAACTATAGCCCAACCTACCAAAACAAAAAACAAAAAACTACTGTAAAAGACAAACCAGAAATAAAAATTAAAATAGCTAGAAAATGGTAAGAGAACACCTCTATCTGACCTTGACGAATATTCAGCTTTTCCAATTAGGGGCCCTGAAGTCCTTTGAGGGAGCGCAACTAAAACCTACCAGGGTTATTAACTCAAAAGCAAAATCCCTCCAGAACCCGTTTCCACAGCAGTGAGCAACCATGGTGATGTGGATTTTAATGACGCAACCCACTCTGGCCACATTGCCAAGCAAGGAACACCAACACTCGGCGAGTCTGTGCAGCATGAAACGGTGGAAACATCTGAGATGCTAGTGGCAGCATAAGTGCACTTACACACACGCAAACACACACAAACATGCACACAGTGTCAGCCAAGGGGAGGGAAAGCCCCAGTGGTGGGGTTCAATTTTTTTTAACTACCAGTTCTGTGGGCGTGGCTTGGTGGGCGTGGCGTGACTTGGTGGGCGTGGCTTGGTGGGAAGGATCCTGCAAAGCCCCCCTTCCCTCCCCATCCCACTAACCTGCTTTCCAGCTCCGTTCTCCTGTGCAAGGCAACCAAAGAAGACCCAGCTGATCAGCAGAGACTCAATGGGAGGCAGAGAAGAGATGGGGTTGGCAGGGCCAGTCAGAGGTGGGATTTGCCGGTTCTCCCAACAACTCAAAATTTCTGCTCCCAGTTCTCCAGAACCGGTCAGAACCGGCTGAATCCCACCTCTGAAAAGCCCTCATCTGAATACGACCCCTAAAGGGTTCTGAATTTGGCCCTAAAATTATATGATTGATCAGTTTTGCTTATTAACACGCACCACAGGAATTTGAGATATTTAAGGGTTTTAAGGTCTGTCATCGGGTTGATGAATTGTCGGAGTTCCAGTTGATTAAATCCAAAACCAAATTTGCATGAATGGTTGAGCAGGTAAAAGGTAATTCTTCTCCAGCTCGGTCGCATTTCCTGGTAGGTGCATAACAGAATAACATCCATACATAGAAAGAATGTTGAAGAAGCTTAAAGATCGTATGTAGACCATAAGTGAGCCATGGTTAAGAAGAGAGAAACAGCCAAAATGAGATGGCCAGAAAGAACCAATGTGGTGTCAAGTAGTTGTTAAGATGTTGGATCTAGAGAGATCCACTTGGATTTTCATCCTAGCCATGGAAGCTCCTTCTGCAACCTGGCCCTGTCGCCTTCTGCAGCGGACCTCTTAAGAGGATCCTTGGGCAGCATAGAAACCTAACCAATCAGTCCTCAATCATGGTTTAGAAATCTCAGAAGCTGGCTTGATGGAAAGAAACGCTTAGCCAAAATCGAAGGAAGGGGTGACAAAATGGGCCTTTGGGCTTCATGGCCCCCAAAGAGGAGTGCCAATTCTTGAACCATTTTCTCTATGTCTTTTCTACCATTTTTTTTTAACGTCCTGGAAAAAGAAAGAAGCAGCAGAAGAAGAAGAAAAGCAGGGAAGAATTTGCAATCTAATAACACGAAGCTGCAATAACCGTTATAATTAATTTATACAAAAGGCTTTATGAAATTAGACCCGATGCCTCCCAGACCCATTTAGAGGGAGGCTCATTTGCTTGTTAAGCTATGGGTTGTATGACAGCGAGAGGAAGGCGGGGGGGGGAAGAGGGTGGAAGGGGGAGCCGAAACCCAACAAGAAGTATTTTTCAATATTTCGTATAATTTTATATCTCTCCTGCTAATTTCATTATGAAACAGAGATAGTGCGAGTGATGTAATTATCAAAAAGTAATTTTGCAATAAATGGATTTAAATGTGTTGGAGCCCACTCTAAATTCGGTCTCTTGGCAAAAGGTGGGTGGGAAATCAAGAGCAGCTGGGTGGGTTCTGGGTGAAAATTGAGGCATCTTCAGGCTCCCAAGTTGGGGATCTCATTACATTAACCAATAACATCCACTTTAGCTAGCAATCAACTGCCAGATCTCCTTCCTTCCCCCAACCCTTCTTACGATGCGCTTCCTCCTCCATGATACGTTATCTTCCAACCTCTTTTATAAGTACTCATTTTCTTAACCAGCTTTCACAGTCATTGTTAGGTTGTCATGACATCCTTCTGGTGGGCAACCATGACATTTTAAGCTGGGTATTCTCTTAAAACACAGAGATGAATTTTAACGCTCCTTCGCGTTGAGCTCACCTGGTGGCGACTTCTCGGTTAAGTTCCTGTGGTTTTCTTGGTAGCTAATCCAGGGTTTCTTCTGAGATGTTTTGATCAGTTTGCTGGCTCCATGGAAGTCTTCCATTCAAGGACTAACTATGACCAACCTTGCTTAGCATCTAAACCCAGGAAGGTCTCCATCTATATACGTGGGTATATGGATCAAGAGATGCCTTCAGGGTTTATTGCTGAACTCAGTTGGATTTCAGACCGGGAACATGGACAAGCTGTGCCCTACCCAAAAGTTGCTGAAGAGTAGATTCAGTATGATCAACGGTCAAGAAAGTTGGGTCTCTAATCTAGAGCTTTGACCTTTGGAATTGTTCAGCACCAAGCAGGTATTGATGTCTTTCTATCTGTTGGACAGTTTGCTGAAACAGAAATGGAGAAGCTCGTGAGAAACCTCAAACTGAAGGTCAAGTTCTGAAATAACCTCAAGAGAAGAATCTGAGCATACAAGGCAAAATTGTTGCAACGTTGGAAAGCTGGAGAGCAGATGTCCTATCAGAAGCCACCTTCTCAGGGTAGGAGAAACACCCATGAAGAGGTCCTACTTTGGAGAAGGCCGTCTTCTTGGCTCATAAACAGCTCTTTTTAGGCCACTCTGAGGAGGTATATCCAGTAGCTGACTGTAATAAAATCCAATGGAAGACCAGGGAAATTCTAGATGGTTCACCATTTAAATGTGTCGTATTTTTCATCAGTTACAAAACTGACTTATCGTGGCCTTGATATTCCTTCATGTTGGGCTCCTGTTCAATTAGAAAGAAAACCCACCAAGTCTGAATTAGGCTCCTTCGTTAAAAAGTTTCTCATTACACCGCTAATTGCTAAATATGGATGCCTTCTCTCTTCTTACTGCTCTTAGATGGTGACTTTTCTTCTGGTTCTCCCCCCCCCCTGCCCCAGTCCTTCATGAGGGCCACCCAAACATTCTTCCTTTCCCCCCCTTTTTCAACTGCCAAGACTGTGCAAACAGCACTCAGAACATTTGCATAAAAATTGGTTGCAACAAGCAATTAGCACTTCATTAATAATCAATGAAGTGCCAATTTACACATTGCCCAAAAGCAAATTGTAAATTCAATTTGAGTCTAGAATCGAGAATTCCCGGGCTTGGCAAAGAAAGAAGAGGGGTTAGGATGGGAGGGAGGACTTTTCAGCTCAGCCTCTGGTGGGAATGCACCCCCTTCCCCCCTCCCCAAAATCCACTCCTGCTTCCAGGATCTGAAACTGATCTGAAAATAGGAATGCTGTCATGGATCTGTCACGTGCTGCATTCTGGGATATCTATCTAGCACGAATGGAGATATTGCAAGACCATGTTAGATCTTCCCTTATTAGTTGGTCCGTTGCTTCCATGTCGCGAGAGATATTGTCAATCCCTTTTCCATTCCTCTTTTTCCATCCGGGGTGAGGTCGGGGGAGACATACAATCTAACGGTAAACTTAAATTCACTCCCACTTTGGATTTAGAGTAGAACTAGACCCCTGGTCGGCCATTGTGTCAGGGCTATTCCCTTACCTAAAGAGAGAAACGAAATAATCATAGGCAAGGAAAAGAAAAAGCAAAGATCATGGGTGGGACTTCTGATTTCCCGCTGGCTTCCCCATTGACATTCCTTATGGGAAGTCGGCAGGAGCATTGGAAAGCTGTTGGGGCAGGTTTTTAAAAAGCCAAGTATCTCTTCTTCAAGACTGATCCGATCGAAAAGACTCCAAACAAAATGAAAAGACAACAAGCGACAGATGGGAATGGAGTGGGAAGGTGCTTCACAACTAGCAAGATTGGAACCTGGGGCTCCCTAAACAACGAATGTTACAGCAACACCGACTTCCCCTCCCCTCTGCTTTCTAAAGTCTTATATTTATTTAAGAGAGGCTTATCCCAGTTTTCCACTTAAAAGGCACTCCGTGCTGCTAGCAAGATAATTAAAAACAGCGTTTAAAATATAACTGCAAAAAACTACCCTTAAAAATATACACTGTTTATTTTTGGCATTGGCTGAATTCACCCATCTCTATGGTTTTCTTTGCTGCGGTTTATTGAATAAGCCGCCATTGGCTGCATTCACACAACATAGGAAGCCTCAATCAAGACTTACAGTCAAGTCTGGGAAGACACAAGCAAATATCTTTGATTTGACCATATTGTGTGAATTCAAGCCTTAAATCTCCAGGGCTTTGAGCAACATTTCTTTGAAACTAGGCTAGACATGGAAACTGGCACCTTCTGGATGCAGAAATGGATATTCTCCTACTGAATCGTGCGATGTTCTGTTTGCAGCCTTGGACACTTACAGCTGTGTGGACTTCTATTCCCAGAATTCCCGAGGTAGCATGGCCATTGATGAGAATTCTGGGAGCTGAAGTCCACACTCATCTAGGAATCACTATGCTTGAGAAACAGGGGTGGGATTCAAGAATACCAGCAACCGGTTTGCTGCCCGGTTGCTGGGTGGGCGTGGCCATGCTGGGCATGGCCTACTGGAACTTCTGGGAGGGTCCTTTTTCACCCTCCCAAGGGTCTGGAGGCTTCCCCTGGGCCTCTGGGAGGGTGAAAACGGCCTCCCCGGGCTCTGGAGGCCCTCTGGAAGCAGGAAGCAGGCCCGTTTCCAGACTTCCAGAAGACCCATTTTCCCCCCTCCCAGACCTTCTGTGCAGACCCTGCAAATACCTGCATCGAAAATGAGACTCCTGGGAAGGGAGGGGCAGGGTCGGCGGGGCTGTCTGGTTGGTTGAAATACCGCTTTGGCGAACCAGGTGAAAAACTTAACATCCGGTTCGTGCGAACCAGTCCGAACCGGCAGGATGCCAACCCTGTTGAGAAACTATGAGCTACAGGGAGGCAATGTTGCAAAAACTGAAAAGGATGGATGGAATAAGTCTGATGGATGAAAACTCAGGTCTGTCTCCCTTGATGTCCCTGGCAAGAGGTGGTTGCTGGTTTGATATGGTTTTAAATTTTGGGAGACTGGACAAAAACGATACCAAGAGCGGTTGGGTGAGCAACAGTTAGAGTTTTTACGCAGCATGATAAGGAGAAAAAAAAGTTAATAAATTTAAGCATTGAAGTTATTGATGAAGTAAGAAGAGTTGTTTAATGTGCAAAACATAAGCTAGATCGATATGGGAGCACACAAATAACTGAAAACTATTGGCACACAAGTATTTTAAGGCTAATTGCAACCATATGCACTTTCTGAGGACATCTCACTTCTAATAGCGCCCGAGAGATTCTGAGGTTAATTGATGCATCTGTTTACCAAAGATTCATATGGTCTTGGATTTGAGCCCCGAGGGAGCCTGTTATTAAACTAAAGGGTTTAATGAAACACTAAAGAGCAGAGTGGCTAATATCGGAGGAAATTAAATAAAGAAAGAGGACAGACCTTATTTTCAGAGATGGGCATTGCAGAATGACCTAAAGCAAAATGAGTCCTTGAAGGTCATTGTGCTGGTGGAACTTTTTGGAGGAACTTCTGGGTAGGACACCTGGATGATGCCCTCAACAAACCACGTTGCCTCTTCTTGAGCTAAGGAAAATGTTCAAATCCCACCTTTTGTCCCAGCTGTGGACAGAGTTTCAGAATTCTTCTTTGGGGGCATCTGGAAGGCTTGGCTGTATATCTTGCTTCCTTTGAGCCAGGCAACAGAAGAAAAGGAGACCTTCCAGAACCAGAAGATGCAAATCTGCTTCACACGTTGTTGGGTTAGTAAGCCACAGCAGAATGGATTCATTCAGGAATGGAACAAGACCCCCTGAGGGTTAGTTCAGTGGGAGATATCTGGCGGTGGTACCAAATTGGGCAAACAAGAATGCAAAAATAGCTTTTTCATCATCCATATCACCTCATCTCTCTGTGAACCACTCCAAAATATTTTTAAAATTATAATTCATAGAATTGAGACCAATAAAAGAGAATGTCTAGAGTTCAATCATGGAGGTGCTCTCTGAGCTTGGCTTTCTTGCTGACATTTCATGACCCAACTAGGTAACATCTTCAAAGCTGATGAAGGTGGGGTTTTGTCCCTGTTTCTATATAACAGCTTGCTTTCCCGTGTTGGTGATGGTGTGTTTTTCTCCTTGTTAGTTCCTTGCTTGTTTTCTGCTAGATTGTTTGTCTGGGGTTAATCCCTGCTTATCTGCAAGATGCTTTCTGCTCTTCTGGTTTCCTTTTGTGTTGTCTCTTCTGAATGGTTTGTCAATGTGATAGACCTCCCTGGGTCTATTGATAGTTGATTTTGGATGATGTTACCTTGTTGGGTAGTGAAGCAAATCAACAAGCTCAGAGAGCACCAAATACTTGACAGGTAAAATCTGGGAAAGGAGAGACACGTATGGGACCCTGGAATTGTACAGAATGTTGCTTTCTTTCCTAGATGAAAATATTGTCTCTATCACCAAGGGTCCCTTTTGGGGGTCTCTGCCCCACTCACTCCTTAAATGCCTTGGCAAAGCCTTCCAAAAGTGGAAAATTCATTAGCTGGCCTCAGCCATCCCTTTTTGTTTTTTTGTTTTTTAAAAATATTATTATTATTTCTGTTTCTCACCCCCCCCCTCTTTTCCCAGCCAGCATCGCGCCTGAACTGTCAGCCTCTTCCATCCTGATTATCTGGAGACGCCAATTTCAAAGAGACATCTTAATAGTGATGTCAACGAATTAATTAGATGTGTTAATGAGCTAAAAGCAACCCAAATTAAATTAATGCAGTAATAAGCACAGACAGCAAAATTAGCTCCAATTTCTGTAAATGATTCTGAACTGTACACATCTCATCCTGCTAGAACATTACCATCCCCCAAAGCTAATCAAGAACTCCAGTGCAATTAACTGCTTAATTACAAAACACACACTCAGCCCGTAAGAGCCAACAGCGGGGAGGGAAGTCAGAATGCATCGAACAAAAAGGAGATGTCTTCTGTTGGAAGGAAGGAGAAGGGTCTATTTCTCTTTTCATGCTCAGAAGGTGGCCTAATCTCCAGAAGCTGGAAGACCAGAAAGACACCGGTGAAAGAGAAAGGAAGAGCTGTGGAGACCTCAAGGGGAATCCCAGTCTTTGGTTCTCACCCACTCGGGGCATCAGGATGTGCCAAGATGAGTGATGGCCCAGGGGAACAGGGAAAAGCTGAAGACCAATAGACTTGTTGGGTGTCTTCACCAAAGTTTCCATAGATACTTTGGTTGAGCAGATTGCCCTTTCATGGAAGGTGACATTCTCCTGACAACTTAAAAGAGGAGAAGAAGGAACAGATTGCGACAGAGCAAGACCATTAAATGTAGGGTTGGGTGGCACCATTTGACTCCCTGAGATGAGTTTGGGCCAATGGAGAAGATGGGGAGCTTTCAGATAGGATAGATCTTCAGCCATTCTTCTCACTAGTAATTGTGGAGGACTTAGTTTGGTCAAGAAACGATGTGGACTGCTCTATCCCACCCCCCCAGTGTTAAAGGTACATTTCAAAACAGGGTAGATTAACCCATGGACCAAAAGCTAAAGAACTCAGAGTCCTTTGCTTGTCAACCTTCTCCAGGAATTCAAGTAAAATCCACTGTTTGTCGAATAGCTACAGAAAATCGACAGGAAGACAAGCTTTGGGGTCAAACAGGGCTCATCAGAACTTGGATCGGCATGTTTCCACCCCAGACCCTTCACCTCCACCCTCCGAGGCAGGGACCTACTCTTAATTTAGGAACATCCTGGTTAGGACCTCAATGCCCCTTTCGGTCAATCATCCCAACATGAGTAGACCAGCTTCAATCGGAGAGACCAATCTGAAAGTCTTCACGTCAAGAGCATTAGCATCAAAGGACACCCTCATGATGTGATGTTCAGAGTTATTAGTTCATTCAGCGAGAGAGGAATCTCTGCGATAACGGATGCCAGGGTGGGGGGAAGAGAGAGAGAGAGAGAGGGAATGAGAGAGGGAGAGAGAGATTGATGGTGATAAATCGGAGGGTCTGTCCCTCCCCCTCCCTCCTCCACCTTTTATAGCAATTAGTTCAGTCTGTTAATAAGCAAAGGATATTTTTAGTTAATTTCAGTTCCAGTTAATTGATTCAGAAGTGAAACCCAGCAACTGAGTTAATTGATCCATGCATCTTACACAGTAACGGCCACGCAGTCCCTTGGCAACTGTCACTGCTGGGACCCATAAAGAAGAGATGAAAACAGAGAGAAGATCCCATAAAAGTGTGAGAGGATTGCCAGGTGGGGGGAAGGGGGAAGGGGAGGAGGGGAAGAGGAGGAGGAAGAGGAGGAGGGAGGGAGAAGAAGAGGAAGAGGAAGAAGAGACAATGATGATGATGATGATGATGATGGAGGAGGAGGAGGAGAGGAAGAGGAGGAGGGGGAGGAGGAGGAAGAAGAAGGAGAAGGAAAAGAAGAAGGAGAAGGGGAGGGAGAGGGGGAATAATAAGGAGGAGGAGGAGGAGGAGGAGGAGGAGGAGGAGGAGGAGGAGGAGGAGGAGGAGGAGGAGGAGGAGGAGGAGGAGGATTGCTAGGAAGACATAGGGGTGGAAATGTTGACTGATCTGGACAAATGGACCAGTTCTAGAAAATGCATGGGACATCTTAATATTTCTGGACATCTAGTATCTGACCCTTCCCTGTCTGAGGTCTTCTTCACCAGAAGATACCGCTGAAGGTAGATGGAAGGATGGATGGATGGATGGAAGGAAGGAAGATCTTCACCAACACTGTGATCTACTACATGGTTGATATTAAAATTTTCACTTGGCAACCCTGAACTTTATCTCGGAATCAGGGAGCTCTTAAGCACAAAAGTATTTATTTATTTTTTTGAACAGGACATGCAACAGAGATGGGGTGGGTGGGAAAGCTGTCATTCATTGCCTGGAAAGTGAGGAATTTCTTTGCAAAACCCGGGTAGCCTGGCTGACTTTTGCTCTTTGACTATGAGCAAAATCCTGGTTACTGTTCTTTCATCTGTTCAACTGGGATTAATGAGTGGTTAATGCCGGGTGAAGGGGTGGCTAAGCCTCCCTCATGTTTGCAAAGTGATTTTTTTAGATCCTTCTTACAGAAGAGACTGTAAAACAAACTGATCTATAGTTTGGCAGGAAAGTGGGGACGGGTCGAAGGAGGAGGAGGAGGAGGGGAGGGAGAAATGGTTCCGCGTTCTAAAAATAATTTTTCTGACATTGTTTCAGAGAGCGAAAGCAGATGGCCAGCTTCGTTCCAAGCACCAAAATAATATTTCTCCTTTGACTTTGGAAAGATTGAGCGTTAGATGCTCAAGGATTCAAGTGTTCTATTTCTTTGAGAAGCTGGGCAAATACAGCGACGGAAGATATGCGTAGACTCAGGAAGGAAGGGAGGGAGGAAGAAGGAAAGGAAAGGAAAGGAAAAAAGTAAACCAGAAAGGAAGGAAAGAAGGAAAGAAGAGAAAGAGAAGGAAGGAAAGAAAGAGGGAAGGAAGAAGGGAAAGGGAGGGAAGAAAAATAAACCAGGAAGGAAGGACAGAAGCAAAGAAGAGAAAGAGAAGGAAGGAAGGAAGGAAGGAAGGAAGGAAGGAAGGAAGGAAGGAAGGGAAAGAAAGAAAGAAAGAAAGAAAGAAAGAAAGAAAGAAAGAAAGAAAGAAAGAAAGAAAGAGAAAGAAAGAAAGAAAGAAAGAGGGAGGGAGGGAGGGAGGGAAGAAGGAAAGAGAGGGGAGAAAAATAAACTAGGGAGGAAGGACAGGAGGAAAGAAGAGAAAGAGGAAAGAAAAATGAACCAAGAAAGAAGGACAGAAGCAAAGAAGAGAAAGAGAAGAAAGGGAAGAAAGAAGAGAAAGAGAAGGAAGGAAGGAAGGAAAGAAGGAAGGAAGGAAGGAAGGAAGGAAGGAAGGAAGGAAGGAAGGAAGGAAGGAAGGAAAGAAGGAAAGAAGGAAAGAAGGAAGGAAGGAAGGAAGGAAAGAAGGAAGGAAGGAAGGAAGGAAAGAAGGAAGGAAGGAAACATCTTCTGCTGGTCCATTCTTTCCGAAGCATTATTGCCCCCTCCCTCCCCACCTTGAATAGCATCTCCTCCCCCTGTTTGCAGCAACTGCTTCCAAGCCAGGAAGGCCGGGGCAGGACAGGAAGCAAAACCTGGCTTAAATAATGCCCCAGATTAGCCACGTTTCCAAATGCCGCCCTTCCATTTGTCTGCGTATTGGTGAATTATTTACGGTGCTTTGGCAGCCCTCTATGATATACGGCGTAATATAGACAAAGCGCTTGCTGAAACAGGGGCTAATACATCCCCATAATACCAGGATAATTGTGCCAAAGGAAGCTGAGCTTGGCACAACAGGCCGACGTTCCAGAAATGTGGGGCTTCACAAACCCGCCCCCCCCAACAACTAACTAGCAGTGGGTGCTCAGATATCAATCTTTCTGTACTGAAACGACAACCAGCCGCATGCCCGCCCTCCTATTAACTGATGCTGAACGATCAATGCGTTATTTATTTATTATTCTGCTGATTATTACGGCATCGACACCCGAGAGAGAAGGAGAGGAAGGGGGGTCACTCCTGAAAATATATACTTTGGAGTGTTCAAACTTGCTAACTAAAATGGAGCCTTCTGCTTTTGGAAAACAATGCAATAAGGACGGGGAAGCATCTAACCCAATATTTTCAACCTGGACAACTTTAAGACGGTGGACTTCAACTCCCAGAATTCCCGGCTGGGGAATTCTGGGAGTTGAAGTCCACCCGTCTTAAAGTTGTCCAGGTTGAGAAACACTCATGCTTCTACAAACTATAGAGTTGACTAACAAGACTAAGCTGAAACATTTACTTCCCTTTACAGTGCAACCTAGTGGCCGAACTAAATTATGACACTATCCATCCAGAAATCATTCTACTCAACCAACATGGAGCCCATATTATAAGCCCTTTCAACCAACATGGAGCCCATATTATAAGCAGAATCAGCATGGAATGAGGGTATGCTGGTCACTTTTCTATGAATCAATTAAGATTACCAAGCAGAAGAAGGAGAACTTTCTCTGAAGTTCATTGTTTCGAGCTGAATTTTGCCAAAATATCCCATTCATTTAATCATCAGTCCATGCCCAATCTGTTCATTTACTCCAGTATTATCTAAAAAAGTAGAGGATGCACCAACTGTTCTTCCTTCTGTGCTAAACTCCGAATCTTACTTTCATCATTAGATCGTTTCCCAATATCCCCTCTGCCTTTTGTATCCAGGTGGAGTAAGATGCTAGAAAGTGCACTGTGTTCCAAAATTGGACTAGTTGGACAATATTATTTTGGACTTCTAATTATCTTGTTGACTATTTAATGGAAACTACAACCTCAAGCAGCTCAAATGAATTCCACCAACTGCTTCTTAGCAAATAACACAGCTAATTGGACAGGTGATGCTGAAAGCAAACCATGGGAGATCCTCAAATAGCGTTGGAACAACCATTGGAAGGAGATCAACATTCTAATGGTGGTACCGATTACAAATCTTCTATTATTTCAGTTTTGGGTTGTTGTAGTAGAGTTTTTTTGGTCTTATATTCTTTGGGTGATCAAGTCTTGTTCAACCTTCTTGCAACCTTCTTGTTCAACCTTCTCCCTTCCTTCCCTCCTTCACTTTCTCTCCTGCGTTCTTTTCTCGGGTCCCTCGAATCACACTTTCAACTTGCAGATTTCTATTCAACCCAGTCATCTCTTCCACCCAAAACTCCATCACTGTCCTCCTTCCCTCCCCATGTTCTCTCCTTTCTGCAAACCACGGAAGGTCTCGGACTCCTTTGCATTAACCTCTTTTCCATACTCTCTGTTTGTGTGTTGACATTCTTCAGGATTTAATTAAGCGATGTTTTGAGAGCATATTATATATGTTTGAACAATTTCGCCGAGCTGACAATGTGAGATATTTGACCTGTGGGAGAGATGTTAACAGTAGTAAAGGCCACCCAACACAGGTGTTCCCCCGGACCCATTTTTGCTGGGGAGAACCGAGATGGGATTGTCACTCCTTGATGGGCTTTAATTGGGCAGGTTCACTTCATTTTGTCACTGTGCTTTTCAGATTCCACAGCACCTGACAGATAAAAGGCACATAACAACACATGGAAAGAGGAGGAAACTAGCTCAGAAATGGCATGGTAGGTCTCCTTAGCACTCGTGGCAGCCTAGCATCACTCGTTGGGTGAGGAAACTGAATTGCTTCTCACGTGCCAAGCGGTCAAGACCTTTTGAAAGGAAGTCTTCCTTAGCTGAAAGGTTAAGAGCCAATTCGGGCTATGGGAGAATCCAGGGCTGAGCACAGGTCAAAAAAGTCGAGATGACCATCACAAGGTTCCGCTTCTTTCTTCTTCTGCTTTTGGCTGCATGCAGGGAAAGCAGCAAAAGTCTTTCTTTCTCTCCCCCAAACTCCACCAGAAATGAGTCTTTGCCAGACCATTTTCCCAGTGGGAAGATTAAGTTGTTCTGGGATTGGTCTACCAGCAATGGGATGAAAGCTCCTCCCTTCAGGGGGCTTTATGATGGTCTAGTTCACCAAGACAGGATCTGCCCATTCAGGTCTGCCCCAAACTGCTTGGGTGAGGGTGTTGGACTAGATCAGGGGTCCCCAACCTTTTGGACCTTAGGGACCACCCAACTCATAATTTTAAAACCTGCGGACCAGAGACCCTGGGAAAACCCCCCCAAAAGTCTGCAGGAAAATTCCCCACCTGTTTTCCTACCGATCAATCGTTCTTTATTTGGGATCGCAGGATACCGTCTCCAGCTCCGTTCTCAGGGGGAGAGAGAGAGACTTTTGGCTTCATGCAAGGAAAGCAGCAGAAGCAGCAGAAGTCTTTCTTTCTCTCCCCCAAACTCTGCCAGAAATGAGTCTTTGCTGGCACAGCCTCTTGGAGCAGGAGGCCTTGTGGGGTCCCAAAGACTCATTTCTGGCAGAGTTTGGGGGAGAGAAAGAAAGACTTTGGCTGCTTTCCCTGCATGCAGCCAAAAGCAGAAGAAGAAAGAAGTGTAAGAAAGCAGCCTGGTGGCCAGGCAAGGCATATGGGGCGAGTGGGGCAAGTTCCCCCCCTCCACCCTGTCCCCTGTCCCCTCACTACTCTGTGTTGTTCTCAACGCAAGGGATGCAAGCTTTGTTTTCCCGCTGGCCATGTGGGCAGCGCAGCCTTGTGTTCCCGCACAGCCTGGATTAATTGCTTGGGGGGGGGGGACATTGCTCTGTGGACCACCAAGATTTTCTTGCAGACCACCAGTGGTCCCTGGCCCACTGGTTGGCAACCACTTAGGCCAGTCAGGTCTCCCCCAAACTGCTTGGGCATGGGGGGTTGGACTAGATAACCTACATGGTCCCTTCCAACTCTATGAATCTGAATCTGCTGTGGTGGAAAATGCCCAGAGTGTCCTAACTTGCATCCTGTTTTGAAAGCTTATTCAAGGAAGATGCGCAAAAACAGGGAGGTTTTCAGTCTCCTTTAAGAAACAGCAGGGCGCCATCTATTGGACATTTTGCTTACTGGCTGAAAGAGAAAATTGAAATAGGCCACCAGGACTGAGCTTGGTTGGAAGCTAAGCAGGGTCAGGTTGGGTTTTCTGTTGGGTGGGAGACCCCCAGGGGTTCCTTGGGCTGTAGACTTGACCAAGCAGCTGAAAACACAGGCAGGGGGGAAGGATTCCTCCAACAAATCATAAGGAATTGACCAGGATCAAAAAATGGCATGGCCACAGATGCCTTATAATATAGATGGTGCTTACAAGCAAAGCAGAATTTCATACTCTGCATTTGAAAAATTCTGACATGCTGTTTATTTTTTCCTCACTGGGTCCTGAATATCGGAGCTTCCAAAACATTAACCTTGCACGGATAACCTTGTTTCATCCGTTCATCTGTCAAGAGGAGCCCAGAATGGAAAGCTATCCTGAAGAAGACAATATTTGTTACTTTGGGTTGAACGGCGGGGATTCCTGGTGCTCTCCGAGCTTGGTAGTTTTCTTGCAGATGTTTCATGACCCAGCTAGGCAATATCATCAGTATTAGAAGGAAGTGGGGTTTGCACGGATGAAATTACCTAGCTGGGTAATGAAACGTCTGCAATATAGGTAAAGCTATAATTCTCTCTCTCTCTCTCTCTCTCTCTCACACACACACACACACACACACACCACCACCAACAACAACAACCAGGATGAAAGATGGCCAAGAGATTTCCATGAAAAAAAATAGGTCTACTTCTTTATTGCTGCCGAGAGGCCCATGAGGGCATCTCCGTGAAGATATGAAAACTTCTGAGGAAGTCGTGTTCTTAAATCAAATGTAATTAAGACATTGGAAGTCGATCCAACTCGTTCTTTCACACACACACCCCCCCGAAAAAAATTCTAACTTTATCGCTGTTATTAAAAGTGGGGAGGGCAGTTTAAAGATATCCTCGTCCCCCAATTCTTCTGCATGCACCCAGGCCAAAATAATCTATAATTTTTGCTGGGATCCTCGAGAATCCTACAAGCCGTAAAGTCAATCCCAAACCTGACAAGAACATGGCGTGACTCTGTTGTGGAATTTTCCGTGTCTCTCAACACCAGCGCTTAATTTCTCCCCTCCAAAGCAGCCCGCCTAAACGCCTCTCCTCACGGCACTCACAAAAAAAAAGGGTCAGCCCATTTCATTATTTAATACCTACACAATGCACTTTTGAAGACATAAAGTGCTCCTTTAGATGCTAAATATTATTATTAACAACAAAGGGAAGAATTAAATGAGGCAGGCCAGTGGAGTTCAAACAAGCCTTTCTCTCTTTAAAGCCCGTTAAGAGGAGAAACGGTGTCTGCCTCTGAAGTTTGCACGATTTCCAAGGATGAAGCAATTACCCCCTAGAGTAGCTGCACATGGCGAATTAAAATTAATTGAATGCTGTGCAGGAGGGGGAGAAGGAAGGAAGGAAGGAAGGAAGGAAGGAAGGAAGGAAGGAAGGAAGGAAGGAAGGAAGGAAGGAAGGAAGGAAAGGAAAGAAAAGAGAGAGAGAGAAAGGGAGAGAGAAAGAAAGAGAGAGAAAGGGAGAGAGAAAGAGAGAAAGAATGAAAGAAAGCGAGAGAAAGGGGAGAGAGAGAGAAAGAAAGAGAAGGGAAGGAAGGAAAAGAAAGAAAGAAAGAAAGAAAGAAAGAAAGAAAGAAAGAAAGAAAGAAAGAAAGAAAGAAGAGAGAGAGAGAAGAGAAAGAGAGAGAGAGAGAGAAAGAAGGAAAGAAAGGGAGAGAAAGGGAGAAAGAGAGAGAAAGAAAGAGAAGGGAAGGAAGGAAAAGAAAGAAAGAAAGAGAGAAAAAGAAAGAAAGAGAGAAAAAAAGAAAGAGAGAAAGGAGGAAAGAAAGGGAGAGAAAGGGAGAGAGAGAGAAAGAAAGACAAAAAGAAAGAGACAGAGAGGGAGGGAGGGAGGGAGGGAGGGTGGGTGGGAGGAAAGGAATAAATGGAAGAGGAATGGGAGTTAAAGGTAGTTTTTTGGGAGGCCAGAAGCTATCAAGATGGTTGAAAGCCACCCAAGAGGTTGTGATGGCCTCATCTTGCTTCTGGTTGTCCATCAAATAGTAACCTTGAACCCAAATAAAGAGCATTGTACTTATTTATTATTTTACACATTTCTGAACTGTCCATCTCCCTCAAAGAGGGACTCATGAGAAGCTATTCAGAGTTGGCCAAACTGATCTTGAATGTAATGTGGGGGTTGACCACAGGACTTTGTCCCTGGTTTGAGCTTTGCATGGAGTTCCACCACCAGGTTCCATCGGGGGGGGGTCCTCAAGTGGTGGACCACCAGCATATGGAACAAGGCAGAATTCTCAAGCTTTGCTTAGCTCAGGGATGTCCAACCTTGGCAACTTTTAAGACTTGTGGACTTCAACTCTCAGCATAGCTCGCTGGGGAGGATTCTTGGGAGTTGAAGTCCACAAGTCCTAAAGTTGCCAAGGTTGGACATCCCTGGCTTAGCTACCCCTGGGAGCCCCATCTGATGAATGGGGTTCCTTTTACTGTTTCCCCCCCACGAGATATTGGAATTTCCCCGTTTGCTATCACACAATTGGAAGGAGACAAGGAGGGAAATTAGAACCGCCTCATCGCTAAGTGGGATACAGAATCATTTGTCAGAAAAATGAATCCCCTGTCTGTGGCTGGCAGATTGCAGGGTGGTAGGAAGAAATCAATCTTAAGACAGATCTGTTTCCCAAGCGATTTCTTTTCCATAAATTAAACCTTCAAATGCTTCCCTTCGACTTAAAGGCAACGGAAAGAATGGTTGAGTTGATCATCATTATAGCTAATCCATTTGATTTTTTTTTTTAAAAAAATTCATTTTATTTGGGCTCTTTTCCAGCCAATCTGCTCTTTTAGAATTTCAGTTCATCACATTTCATATTTGCTTATTGATCTGGTTGTTTGGAACATTTCTTGGGACGCTGGGTGCCATTCCTTGGTGAAGAAAAAAAGAAAACAATTCTTGAATATATAATTGCTTGTAGATCCGTTATGTAAGGGGAGGAGAACGAATCGGATATTTTTCACATATTTTTGCAGCCTTCAAATTTTATATTTAATAGCAGTGCGAATGATATATCTGTCATTTGTTTGTTTGTTTTTTTCTTTTTGTACACAGGGTTTATTTTTATTTTTCTCATTAGTGCCTGGTGGTTGTTAGTCTGATTCTCCTTTTTTTTCTCACCTTTGTTTTACATTTTAACTTTAGAAATAAAACAAATTGTAAACCAAAAACCTTCGAAACAAAACAAGGAAACCTTCCCTGCCTTTGTGTTTCATTGTGCATCAAGAGGAAAAACAAGAAAGTTGTAAGAACCTGGTGAAGATTTCTCCTTTGCAGAAAAACTACCAATTCTTTTTCTGGTTCCTCTCAAAAGGATGCTAATTCCCAGCTCCAGAGAAAGAGGAAAAATCACTTTTAAAAAACCCTGCTGGGGAGAACTCACAGAAGTCGCTGCACAGGGCCAAAATTTCTAGGTTTTTGAAGTTTACTAATAAAACACCACTTGAAAGGAAGGCATTTATGCTTAGCAAATAGTTGGGGGAAATCCACTTTCTAATCTTCCCAACAGCTGGTTCTGATCTGCCATGCAGAAGACCCGGGTTCAAAGAAATACATCCCTAGGAATTTTAATCTCTTTTTTTTTTTATTCTGCCCTCTGGCTCCCTTCCATGGCTGGCCTCTTCCCAAGGGCCTTAAGAGAATAACAGAGTTGGAAGGGACCTTGGAGGTCTTCTAGTCCAACCCCCTGCCTAGGCAGGAAACCCTAGACCATTCCAGATGAATGGTTATCCAAGCTCTTCTTAAAAAACCTCCAGTGTTGGGACATTCACAGATTCTGGGGGGAAGTTATTCCACGGATTAATTGTTCTTTCAAGAAATTCCTCCTTAGTTCTAGGTTGCTTCTCTCCTTGATTAGTTTCCAACTGTTGCTTCTTCTCCTGCCTTCAAATGCTTTGGAGAATAGCTTGACTCCCTCTTCTTTGGGGAAGCCCCTGAGATATTGGAACAATGCTATCATGTCTCCCCTAGTCCTTCTTTTCATCCAACCAGCCATGCCCAGTTCCTGCAGCTGTTCTTCAGATGCCTTAGCCTCCAGTCCCCTAATCATCTCTGTCGCTCTTATCTGCACTCTTTCTAGAGTCTCAATATCTGTTTTTATATATGTGGGACCAACGCTGGACGCTGTATTCCAAGCGTGGCCTTTCCAAGGCATTATAAAGTGGTATTAACACTCCAGGTGATCTTGATTCTATCCCTCTGTGAATGCGGCTTTCCTCCCTTCTCCAGAGCTGCCCTTCCCCTTCCCTCATGGCTGCCAGAGTCCCCGTGAGGCTCCTGCCCACCAACAGGTGTAGGGGCGAAATTTAGCATATGCCATTGCAATTGGCAAGGCCGGCGGCAGACGCGAGCTCTTGGAGGGTCTCCCAGGGTCCTGTTCAGCTGGGAGCTGGCAGCCTTCACAGACACCATCTGGCATTGGCGAGGCTGGCATGGTTTTGCTATTCCCCGGATCGATCGGGCAGGAAGGCAGATGCCCGTCCCTGGGATTGCATTCAGGCGGGCCCACCTGGTATTCCAAGATGCCTGCAGGCTTCCCATCCCTGGGACGTGTCGCAGAATTGAAGGAGAAGGTTGGGGCCGAAGGGGACAGGAGGCGGATCCACCTAGAATGGTCATCATGGTGAAGATCGACCTTCTCGGCAAATGGGTCTCTAATCCCTTCGCTTTGCTCTGATTTCCAACTGCCAGAAATCAGGGAGCGTCCCTTGAATGACTATGGAGCCCTTGGGGCTGTGGGAGCTTGGAGGCTTCCTTGCAGATGTTTCATGACCCAAACAGGTGACATCATTAGCACTGGAACGGAGAAGGGTTCGCAAAGGGGAGGAGGAGGAGGAGGAGGAGGAGGAGGAGGGAGGAGGAGGAGGAGGACTGTAGGGTCCTTGGTCATCTCTGAGCTTGGTGTTTTTCTTGCAGATGTTCTTGACCCAACTAGGTGACATCATGAGTGGTGGATGGGAGAAGGGTTTGTGGAGAGGAGGAGAAGGAGAAAGAGGAGGAGGAGAAAGAGAAGGAGGAGGAGGAGGAGGAGGAGGAGGAAGAAGAAGAGGAGCTCCTTGGTACTCTCTGAGCTTTGTGGTTTTCTTGCAGATGTTTCATGACCCAACCAGGTAACTTCATCAATGCTAGAAGGTAGTAGGAAATGCAGAAAGGAGGAGGAGGAGGAGGAGGAGGAGGAGGAGGAGGAGGAGGAGGAGGAGGAGGAGGAGGAGGAGGAGGAGGAGGTGGTGGTGGAAAGGAGAACTGGGAAGTCCTTGGTCCTCTCAAAGCTTTAATTGTTTTCTTGCAAACATTTCATTACTTAACTAGGTAATATCATCAAAGTTGCCCTGCACCCTACGTGATGGGATGATTGGCACAACTCAGGCTATTACTCTTTGCCTGCTTTTAATATCCCAGAACATTCCCTCCCCAAAACGACCCCCTCTCTGCCCAGGGACCCCAAATTCTGGCTTGGCACTGCCCAGACTACCCTTCCAGCTCCGGAAACGAGCTTCTCCCTTCATCCATCATCTCTGGATGCCTCCCAATGCCGTGTAAATAATTGAGGGGCACTAGGCATCGTCGGCGTTGCATCTTGTTTGCGGCATGGATCTGGTGCCAGGAAACTTGGGAAAAAGGCCCAATAATAATGTACAAGTCCAAAGTAATTAAAGTGCATCATTACATATAAATTTGTAATTAAACACTTTATCGTAATCATCCCACCCAGCGTGAGTCCTGATGAATTAATTAAAAGAACTCCAGAAATTAATGTTTTCCATGTCGGTATTGTTGTACCAGCTTTAGCCATCTCCCTAACTATTTCTGCAGCATGTTGCGAAGTAATTATATCATTACTGGGGGAAGCAGGATTGCCTGAAGTCCCAGCAGAAGAAAAGGGAGAGACAGAGAGAGAGAGAGAGAAGAGGAAGAAGAACGGCCAGAAAGTTCTAAGCGAGGCCCAGGACAACCCATTTCAAACTTTCTCCTCTTGTGGAAAGCTTTATAGGCTGGGCTAGAGATCTGAAGGGACCCCTGAATATTTGTGGTATCGCTCCCATCTGTTGCCGGGAACGTGGAACGCATTCAGAACAACGTTGGCTGGAGGCCTGCCATTCCTGCAAACTTTGCAGAAATGGGCTTCTGGTTCTTTATTTTTTAATTTGTTCTCGGGGTGTGTTGGTTTACAAGCAAAGGGGCCGAGGGAAGAGGTGGATATTGACTAGAAATGGCCGTGAGCATCCTAGCAGAGAAGGGTGAGGGTTCAACGGGTTGTGGTCTGCAGGCCAGGATGTTCTCCAGATGTTGGAGATGGTTGGGTCTCTTCTAAGCGGCGACCCTCTCTTGATTCCCAATGCTTAAACTGGAGTTTGGATAGTGGTCCTTCAAGGCAGGAAACGGCATTTCCCAGGGTTCTTCGTTGTGGTCCGTGCTGAACCAAGGCTCCTGGGAAACGTAGTTCACCTAAGGAAGACCTTAGCAATGCTTGAAGTAAAGAAGGTCATAAATGCAGAGCTTGTTCCTTTGACAGGGTTGTCTTCTGTATGATAAGAAATGTCTAACAAGAGCCAACAACAAGATGGACAACATATACATTTAATAAGCAAGCAAACAAACAAGCATCTTCACCAGGCACATCTGGCCTCTAAGCCCTCAAAAAGAACTAGTCCCTTGTTAAAATTTGAGGTGGGGGGCCAGTTTGCCTCTTGAAACTCAGCTTCAGAGGGCTTTGATCATTATCTTCTTTTAATGACCCCATAATCCCTTGCGGGGTGAGGTCTGGGCAACTGAATGGAGCGGAGTGTGGAGCAGATGCCCTTCCTGTCACCAATGCAGAGTTTTTTTTCCCCAGTAGATCTATTCTCATTCTGCCCAGAGAGAGAAATATCTGCCTCTACCTAGGATCGAACTCACAGCCTCCTGATTGTGAGGCTTGAGCTCCAGCTCTTGGCCACCCCACCACTCCTTCTGAGGGATTTGCTGAACTCTGCCAGGAAGGACCACAGGGGTGTGAATTCTAAGAGCATAAATCTCAGTCCCTCTCTTGATTCTGGACAGGAAGGTCGTTACAGTGCCATGGAGAGCTCCAAAAGGCTGTGGAGCTACCTGGGCAGCTGGACTTCACCTCCCTTCCTTGATGGACAACCTTAAGGATGGGATGGGCTTCTTCAGCTCTTCAAAGAGATTCTTGTAGCTTCATGGTTCTAATTGGTGGACCAACTGCATGGGTTGGATATTCCACCTGCTTGTAGCTGCATTCTGAGACTCCTTAGAAGACCTTGGCATCTCCAACTCTACACGAACCCTTAGTCCTTGTCCAGGGCCATCATAGGATCTTCAAGTTTTTCTTGATGCTAAGGTCTTGGGTCAGGAGAATGCTTAAAAACACATTGTATCTGGGTTCCCACAGAATTGTTTAACCATGGTCTGAGTTCACTCCACACTCCAGAACCATGAATGATGACCTTCAAAACCATACCAGCCAACGCAAACCAACGGTTCTTTGGCTTAGCTGGTGACATCAAGTCAGCATCCAAGGATGCTATGACTTCCATTGTATCTTTTCAAACGGACATAACCTAGATCCAAATCTAGAACCTAGATCCTCATTTTGTGTCACGAGGACCAAAACCCTGGTGGGATGAGTAAGTAGGCCTCCTGCAATCACCACCACCCCCTTCCACATGATCTCTGCTTTTGTCTCCTGGCCCCTCGCCGTGTGTGCATGACAAACCGCCCTGTGCAACGTGCTGTCACAGGTCACCCTGGAAGTTCATGAACTCATGACAAGCTCTGACAAGGCCCAGCTGGGGGAAGCTGGTGGAACGGAGCAGTTTAATTATTCCTCAGTGGGGTTCCCCTCGTTTCAACATGTACGTTCTCCACCGCCCAGACATGTCGCTTCCTGGCCTTCCATTTCGCCACCTGATCTTCACCGCGCCACCAAGGGTGCGCGCCGACTGTGAAGCAAGGCTGCAGCGTGGGGCAGCCAGGCCTTTGGGCCGGCTTCCAAATGAGGAACGCAGCCCAGGGGACACACAATCACATCTCTGCAATTGCCAAGTTCTCCTGCTCAGCTGCTCCCGTCCTTTCCCTCCACCCCCCACCCCCCCAAGAGCCAAATTGTCCCTGCACCAAAGACAGATGGAGGGCTCAGTGGCTGTCGAGTTTCGGCAAGTTAACTGGTGTCCAGCTAGAAGGACCATTGGGTCATGCCTGCCAGGAGTGGTGGGAATTGAAAACCAACATCCCTGGTAGGTTGAGAATCTGGGGGATTTATACAATAGGTTGCATTTTCCAAAAATAAAGGCGTTGCTCGACTTCTCACTCAGGGGAAGAAATCTGATTAAACTGATGCCCAGTTTAATTTTCAGAAACCGGCCCCATTTTTGAGGGGAGTTGGAGGTCAAGCACCTGTGTGCTCTCGCATGATACTTTTAGCTTGAACACCTGTTTGTCTGAGTCTAGTTCTAAATCTAAAACAGTTCAAGACTCGGAATGCTTTGCAAGGCCATTCTAAGATCCAGAATAAATCAATTCACCAAATCAATTGGTCAAGTTATTGTCAGCTCTTGGCGACCAAAGAGATCGTTTTTCTCCATGAAAAGGGGCCCGAATTTTTTTAAACCCCAAACATTTTTATTATTAAATTTTATTATTATTTTTTGGATCCAGAAAGTTGCACGTATTGTTTTAAATCCAGAAAATTGCATGAATAGTTTTAAACCCCAAATGTTGCATGATTAAACAATAAATAAACCCCCCAAAAGTCACATGGATTATTTTAAATCCAAAATGTTGCATGGATTATGGTAAACCCCAAAGATTGCATGAATTGCATTCAACCCCAAAGGATGTATAGATTATTTTAAACCACCAAAAATTTGCATAAATTATTTTAAATCCAGAAAGTTGCATGGGTTATTTGAAATCTGTACATCATTTCAGGAGCATTTTGGACCGAAGGCCGGCTGCCAGGGAGATCACTGCTGAATACTTTCTCCTTGTGTCAAAAAATTGCATCCTTGAAAACTTATACTTAGTTGTTGCTTTCAAAGTTGTGAGAAAATTGTGGTACCCCCCCGGGTAATACGATCAAACAAATGAATGGATAAGAATTGCATGAGCAATATTAGATTTTGAGAAAACTTAAATGTACGTGAAATGGAATGAAATTTAGGATTCCAGAGCTACGTTTTCCTCTGCAATTGTTAAAACTGTATAGGTAGAGCTGAGCTAATGCTGGGGCCAAATCCTCAGAATCTTTTGCTGAATTGTCACAAAATAAGTGATCCGTAATGCCCAGAAAAATCATGAAATCTTTTTTTTGCGGATGGATTTGTCTTGAAGAGAAGCGACTTGGCTTTTCTACATTGGATTGTGGGTTTTTTCCCCCCCCCACTAAAATGTATGTTTTCCCCTCCTTTCTAGAACTCTGGGCACACCTGTCTTTGCACAGCAGATGCTTGTTGGGGATAAATAGCAGACTGCTTCCAGGGGCATTTGGCGGGCAGATTTTAGAGGAACTACAAGAGTGGAGAAGATGGTGTTGCAAAGGACCTAATATTTAATTTCTTATTATTATGCCAGAGAGTTTGGCACGTTCGGGAGGCCTTCAAAGAAGGTAGAGATGAAAGGAAGTTTCTACTAAAGATAAGCCCAACCTCTCACCTTGTCCAGGTATGCATTCTTGCACAAATGTTCAAACACAGCATAAAGCAAGATCTCCAAACTTAGCTATATCCCATGAATGTCCCAAGGGAACCTTCTCCCTTGGACCTTTTCACCAGCTTAAAGCAAGATCCACAAAGTTAGTGATTAACTGCTGAAGTCCCACTGACCCTCTCCTTAGCATCTTCTCACCAACATCAAGTGGAATTCCCCAAGCTAATTATATCCCATGATGTCCCACGAACCTTCTCCCTTGGACCTTCTCACCTTCTCCCATGGGAAAGTCATTCTCCCGTGACCTTCCAGATTAATACCCGAAGATGCGGAGAAAGATTTGAGGGAATAGGGCCAGGATGATCTTCCACACTGCAACATCTCATCCATCCCTCCATCATTTGCACAAAACAAATCGCCCTGCATTAAGCGACGGAGTCAAGGCCATGGCTATCCCACGTGGCCTCAGTTTTTCTAGACAACATCTGCGAATTGGGTTGAATCCTGTTCCTCGGGGTTCTCCACAGAACATGGACAGAAGCCAACGGTGGACGCTTCCCACCTTAACTCTCTAAAGCCAAAGGAGACTCTCGCTCCTTGTCTCTTCTTAATCCCCTGCAGAACAATTTACCTTTCGGAACAAATCCAAGATGTTAATTAAGATAAATCTACCTCAATTTTTAGATTCTCTTATCCGGCAATTTATCAAAATTATGTTAATTATTTCTGTAGGGCAGCAAAATTATTACCTCTTCCGTGTCTGATTTGTATTAATATTCATAATTTAATAATTCGGCAGCCAAGCCATCTGGTTGGGGAGCCGCATTGTCGGCTTCCCTCCGCTCTGCCAAAACTGCTCCGCTCTGAACTCACTCTCTTTCTCCGCCCCCCACAACCCCCGCCTGAGACCAGAGTGTCCCCCATGGCTGCAAAATTATATTTGTGCAGACATTTATCTCTCTCTGTGTGTGTGTGTGTGTTGTCTGCCTATCGGCCTGTCTGTTTGTCTGTTTGCCCATCGTCTGTCTGTCTGTCTCCTCCCCCCCTGTGTCTACAGCTGGCCTGGGACCCTCGACTCCTGGCTCCCCTCCCCTGCAGGACCCTGCCCCTCTCCGGGGTCCAGGCCAGTCCAGGTGAAGGGGCCCCGTCCCTTTCCCAGAGCCTCCCTGCACCAACCTCCTCCTCACACCCCACTCAGCTCAGCCTGCAGGTGATCATAGCTGAATTGACATTTTCCACACTTAGTGATTTTTACACTGTAATTTGACATAATTAATGCCTACATTACTGCTGATAATTTAGCTAGTTAATTAAACTCGGAGGAGATAATTAAGGAGAGGCTACCACTCGGACTGCTAATTGTTTTTGTCATTATTCGAGGTGGGCCCCGGCAGCTGCCGGCTGAGTCATCCTCTTTTGTCAGCTGACGGGGCCCCCGTCATGTGACAGGGACCCCCTCCCACTCCCCAAATTGGGGTGGGGAGGCCCAAGGCGAAGCTCGGATGCCGGCTCCCTGGTCTTCAGGAGCCAGCCTGAAGGGCGATGGTCCCACGTCAACAGCTGAGCCAGCCGCTGCTGGGCATTTGGGTGTGCAGATGGTCCATGAATATTCACACAAGCAGCCTCAGGATCCCCCCCCCCTTGAGGGGCCCAGGGAGGCTGCCTTTTCAAGCAGGGGAGACAAATGAATCCCTCCGGAGGGTCCATCGGCCCCTGCACACTCTCCGCAGTCCCCAATGAAGGTGGGCCCCCAGACAGGAGAGGCTGAAAGCTGTCCAAGGATGAAAATCCAGCTTCTTCTGGAGATGCCAGCGAGGTTAAACTCTGGAGTCAACTCCACGCAGGACTGCCCTTTCTTGAGTCAATCAGCGGGAAACTGTGAGTTCTAGTCCCGCCTTAGCCATGAAAGCCAGTTGGGTGACTTTGGGCCAATCACCAAGAGAAGGTGAGTTCTAGTCCCGCCTTAGCCATGAAAGCCAGTTGGGTGACTTTGGGCCAATCACCAGGAGAAGGTGAGTTCTAGTCCCGCCTTAGCCATGAAAGCCAGTTGGGTGACTTTGGGCCAATCACCAGGAGAAGGTGAGTTCTAGTCCCGCCTTAGCCATGAAAGCCAGTTGGGTGACTTTGGGCCAATCACCAGGAGAAGGTGAGTTCTAGTCCCGCCTTAACCATGAAAGTTGACTGGGTGACTCTCTCTCAGCCCAACCTACCTCACAGGGTTGTTGTTATGAGGAAAATAGAAGGAGGAAGGAGTGTTAGGCATGTTTTCCACCTTGAGTTATTTGTAAAAAATATTAAGGGGGGGGGTTAAAAATAAATTCAAATAAATGATAAATGCACCGACGATGAGAATAAAGCCATTCCGATGTGAGTCCGTTGGGTCTCCAAGAAACCAACGTGGGAACAGCTGCAGCAGGAGAAAGCGTCGGGTTCAAAATCAGGAGGGATCCAGGAGCCCCTTTCCTAAGTTGGAATCCAACGGACTTTTTGCCATCCTAAGCTGGCCTCGCCCTCCCTTCTTCTCTACGTCTTCTTCACCATAGTAAATGAGCCAAGCCACCAAGCCAAGGGAGGCGTAAAATCATGGAGCAAAACTTGATCTACTTGAAATAATTGAAGGCTCAAAAAAAAGAGAGAGAGAGAGAGAGAGAGAGAGAGAGACCCTTTGTGCACCTTCACCGTTCCTCTTATTATTGTCTTCTGCATAATTTATTCTGGTTTGTTTTCTCCTTGCAGATCTCTCCCTCCCCCCATCTCCAAGCTACCTCTCCGACCTCTGAACTTCCCAGACCTTTTTCAACCCACCTTTCCAGCCACCAGGTCTAGAAACTTGGCTCTTGCAAAGTCAAGCCAAGCCAAGCCAACAAAGCCCTCCACCCACCCACTCCGAACTGCACTGCTGGGGCGGGGAGGGCGTTGCGGACCCTTCCTCTTTTCCTTCCTCCTGCGCTCTTCCTCTCCATGAAAAGGGGGTCCTAATCTTCGGGGGTGGGAGATGCAGCTCACCCACCTCCTCCTCCTCTGCTCCTGTTTTTGCGGGGCTCCTTTCAAGGCACCGTCTGTTCCTCGACAGGGAAAGGGTCTCCTCCACCCCACCCCCCTCCCCACAACGCCCGCCCACCCCTCCAGGTTCTGTGCCAAATCCTCTCCTCTCCGGCACCGGGCTGGCTTCCCGAACGCCGCTAACCTTCCGAGCATCTCCGCAACTAAGTGTGAGCGGAGCCGTCACAATATTGCCTGCCGACAAAACCAACACACCAACTGGCGTACCTTCTCAAGCCTCCCCCCACACGCACTCCCCCCGCCCAGTTAGATGCCATAGCTAAGCTGCTAAAAAGCGCTTCTCCTTTTCCTACCCAGCCCACGCATCCCTCCCCACCTGCCCTCCCTTGCTAGCCGGTTTGTGGTACGTTGCGCTGCTCGGCATATGCTTTGCAAGGAACACCCCCCCCCCCGCTTCCCCTCCCTCCCTTCCCCTCCCCTTCTTGCAAACTCTCAGAAGGAGAAAAGACCACGCATGCCTTGGTGCTGTCTGAGTCGGGTTGTTTTCTTGCAGGCGTTTCGTTACTCAAGGTAGGTAGCATCATCATCATCGGGGCTAGAAGGGAAAGGGGTTGCAGAGAGGAGGAGGAGGAGGAGTGGGAGGAGGAGGAGGAGGAGGAGAAAGAAAATGACTGTTGGTGCTCTGAGCTTGATAGTTTTCTTGCAAATGTTTCATTACCCAACTATTGAACATCATCAGTGCAGGAAGGGAGTGGGATTTGTGGAGAGGAGGAGGAGGAGGAGCACTGTGCGTTCTTGGTGCTCTTTGAGCTTGATTTTTTTTTCCTTGCAGACCTTTCATGACCCAACTAAGCAACATTATCCCTGCTACAAGAGAGAGGAATTTGCTCTCTGTTGATATACGAGCCCCTTCTAGCACTGATCATGTTTGAATCATGAAACATCGGCAAGAAGAAAAAAAAACCAAGCATCAAGGACCCCCCCCAGTTCTCTTCCTCCTCTTCCTTCCCCTCCTTCTCCTCTCCACAGCCCTTCCTACTAGCACTGATGATGCAACTTAGTTGGGTCATGGAACTGCAAGATAACAAGCAAGCTCAGACAGCACCCAGGACGACCCTCGTTACAAGCCGGAGCTCCAGATATTCTCCTTGACGGAGACCCATTCTGGCCTACTTTGGGGAGCTCCATCCCTAAAACCCTGATGCAAGTTGGAATCGGGCTACAATAAACGTTTCAAAGCGACACAGGAAATAAATTAAGATTAATTAAGATGTAAATAAATAAAGATCTGTCCCGCACAGAACTCCTAAGCCTGCCCTGTGCTCAGGCAGACGCAGCCCTTCAAAGGAGCAGAAGGGGATTTGAACCTGCTTCCTGGCAGGGGTGAAGCTAGGTGGCCTCTGGGGGGCCCTCCAACCCATCCTCTGCGCCTTTTGGCAAGCTGACAATTGACTTCCAATGGGGGATGCTCGGGCTGAACTTTGCAAGGGGGGAAAGAGTGGGGGGCAAAGCACCCCTATGAAACCCGACAAATTCCCTGGTCCAGATGCTCCTTTTACGAGTTCTCCTACGAACAATGCCAGGACATCTGGCGCTCTGAAATGGCCCTTCCTTCGCCAAGGCTGTGAATTCGGCCCCTCTCGACACTCAGAGGCGTCCACAGGATGGGTCGGAAAAAAGCCTAGATGGTATAGCCAGCACTGGGGAGCGGGGGAGGTGTTGGAAGAAACATTCTTCTGAGTTCGATTCCAAGTGGGGGAAGAAAGACGCTGGAAACATGGAGGCTGCTTGGAAAGATGGCTTAATGGTGGACGGCAGGACCACCTGGCTTGGAGCTCCAAAGTGAGGAGGAGGATCCCATGCTTCCAGGTGTTGGGTGGAGGGAAAGAAGGGCTGAGATGCTGAGAGACCCCTAGTTATATACCCTCTGTTGGGCCCCGCCTTACTGTTTCCTGTTCCTGTGCAAGAAAAGGTATCCCATTGGCTGTCAGACTCCCAGGGGTGGGGTGGGGGGGGATCTTAGCTAACTTTGTAGGCTTTGTAGTCTGGATCACATGACTTCACCTGAGTGCTGGCTGATGCAACCTTCCCAGGCCAGGTGGTGAGACGGGTAGAGGCCTTTGTTATGTAGAATACTCCGGCCCGCCCATTAACAAAGGTAGGAGTGAATTTCTGCTTCTGAGTTTCTACTTCTCTTTTTAGGGGAAATATTCTGCCTTTTTAGTATATCCTAAAATATTTCGTTTTCCTAGGAGAGGGGTGGGTGCTAACTTCCTACAGGGGAATAGAGTCCCACTTTTGGGGAGAGGGTGTCAATCATAACCTCTTTTTTGGGGGGGGACACCCCATCAGCTCTTCCACAGATGGGCACTGCTGGGACACGGACATCAGGTACGCCATGTGTGGCACCAGGGGGCCCATCCTGAAATGCCGCCTTCTCATTGCCCTAACAATCTCTCTTGGCCACCTCAGTGGGAGAGGGCGGAGCTGGCGTCGCGACGATACGGCATGCGATCTTGGAGGTCTGAGATTGCTGACGATATCTTTGCTCCTGGACGGGTCCAAACGGATCTAAACCGTCCCGAAGAGACGGTGAATGTGAAGAGCACATCCTGTCGATCCCAGGGATACCGCAAAGTCCCTGGTAGATCCAGGAGAAGCTCTTTTTGCCAGCGGGATTTTGCCGTTTTGAGACCGGCAGGCCCTGGGTTCTAATTCTGCCCTTTGTGAGGAGGGGTCTTTTTTAAAAGAAGCCAAAGCAGCCACACTTTGGCTGTTTTTGCCTGCCGACTGCCAAGCAGTTTCAATACGAGTTGACACACTGAACGGACTTCGGGGGCAATTACAGCCTTGCAAAAAACCAAGATATAAATATTTATGCCGGTATGAAATATTGATATCAAAGGTGGCACCGAGCCTTTCGCGATGTTGATCGGGGTGCCAAGGATATGAATCGTATTTTATCTGCCTTCGCTCCTGCACCGTTGCATTGTGCAGTTTCACCTGTTACGTTAGCCTGGGAACAGAAAATAATTGCTCCTATTGGCAGAGAAATCACAGCAGGGCAAAGGAGGACATCTAGACTGACCCCCGCCCCCCCAGGGCGACTAGAGCGAACCAGGGTGGTGTCAAAATGGAGAAATGTGTATCAGGAGGTCACCTTCGCCCTTTCTGCATGCATGACCAGTGGGACAATGTGAGTTTTATTATTCTGCCCTCCCCCAAGTGTGGATGTCCACACCACACACACACACACAGAGAGAGAGAGAGAGAGAGAGAACCACATTTTCTTTTTGGCTGTGGAAGGGACCTTAGGGAGCAGGAGGGTCAGCTACGGAGTGGACAACTGATATGCAAAAGTTTGTTTAGCCCAAGGAAGGAAGGAGGGCATGGAAAGCATTCCAGAAGGGACCCCTCCTCTCTCCGTTTTCCAGAAAGTAAAAGGAAACCAACAGAAGATAATATTTCCTCCTCTCTGCAAACCCCACTCCCTTCTAGCACTGATGGTGTTCCCTAGTTGGGTCATGAAACGTCTGAAAGAAAACAACCAAGCTCAGAAAACACCAAGAACCCCACAGCCCTCTTTCTCTTCCTCCTCCTCTCTGCAAACCCCTCTCCCTTCTAGCACTGATGAAGTTACCTAGTTGGGTCATGAAATGTCTGCAAGAAAACAACCAAGCTCGGTGAGCACTAAGGATCCCACAGTCGTCTTCTTCCTCCTCTTCCTCCTCCTCCTTTCTGAAAATACCCTCTCCCTTCTAGAACTGATGATGTTACCCAGATAGTTCATGAAACGTCTTCAAGAAAACAACCAAGCTCAGAGAGCACCACCAAAGAGCCCACGGTCCTTCTCCTCTCCCACCTTCTCCTCCTCTCTGCAAACCCCTCACCCTTCTAGCACTGATGATGGTCCCTAGTTGGGTAATAAAACGTCTGCAGGAAAACGGCCAAGCTCAGAGAGCACCGAGCACCCATAGTAAAAATAAAGGATGTATTGCTTTCAAGATTCGGTTTGTGTAACTCAATACTAAAGATACCGCTGGGGACTCCCGGTGGTGCATCTTGTCCGGCCTACCTCACAGGGCTGACCTTCTGGAGAAAGACTTCTTTGCATGCCTTCCCCCCTCCCCAGATATTTCTATGCTTGGGAGGAAAAGGCATCCCTCCCCTTCCCAAAAGCATCATCCCAACCCTCCCACGGAGAGCTCACCTCGGCCACCGAATTTTCCGTTTTGCAGTGTGCAACCAGGCTTCCCGGCTCACCCCCGCCTTCCCTCCGCCTGTCACACACATCCACCCCAAGCTTTGCAACTCTTGGCAGGAAGAAAGACACTAAAAGAAGGGGGTGGGTGGGAAACCCGAGGCAGCACGAGAGATAGCAGGAGCAACTGCCATATCAGCCGTCTTCAGGCAAGATAACACGATAAATAATCAATCCATCCCCGTGCAAAATCCTTAAGTGCTTGATGTATCTGTCTGCAAATTGAATCACTTCGCCTGCCAGGAAGTTCTGCCTTGTAAATAAATGAGCGCAAAAACGCAGCACAAGGGAACGATGGAGATGGAGACACACACACACAAGCACGCAACACCTCGTTAAAAGCTGCTGATTAAATTTTTAGCAAAGGAAGACGCTTTCCTTATTATTATTATTTTAAAAAAAGTTAAGAAGTGGAGAATAGGACCCACCCTTTCCGTTGGGGCCGGGCTAGGGGCAGGAGAGATCCTGCATCATCTGGGCTAGGAATTGGATTAGTTCTTAATGGACTTTTATAAGGTGTCACCGCAGCTCCCCGATTAAGGGGCGGGGAGTGGAGGGTAATATCCTTTATTAACAATTTAATGGACTGGCTGCAACTCCATCTGTCTTCGTCAGCGCTCCCCAGTATGTCTGGGAGAGCTAGTTTATGCCGGACCTGAAACATGGACCTGATGAAAGAGCGAGGAAGGCCATCCATCAGTGTCCACATCCAAGGGATGAAGTCAGAAGAAGGGAACCGGTGAGGAAAGTTTGCAGCAGGAAACTCCAGACTTACCTTTCCAGCAGACGGTCAAGAATCCCCTAGTAGAGATTTTGGGATCCTTACTTAGAAGTTGCACATTCTTGGAGACTTCCAAAGCCATTCCGTCCCCCAAATCCCTTGGCTCGACGTCATATCTACGACTTGAAGCTCTTCACGACGTATTTGGGTATCCAGAATCGGGCCTTCTATCCATTTCCTGGCCTTCTAAGAACTTCTGAGTCACGACTTAGTAACAACTACTCCAAAAATTTCTCTTGCCCGAGTTTGAGAAGAATGTAACTCGGGGAACTGGCATCTGTAGCTCCTCAGATATTGTGGATGGACCTCAACTTGCATCAGCCAAAGGAAGCCAAGGGCCCCCAAAGTCAGGGATGGCCCAATTGTAGTCCAATGACCCTGGAGGGCCATAAGGACTTCGAAGAAGAACTCTTGGACGTTGGCCCCTCTTGAGAAAGGAACACATAAGTGGTGGAAACCAGGTGCATTGGTGGCTATCTCGTTCTCATTCATCTTTTCTCATAGAGATGTTCCTCCTTCAGTCTCTCTTCACAAACTCCTTTTGTGATTCGGAGAGGTTCTCCTCCTCTCATGCTGGTCTTTGTAGCTTCCTCAGAGCCTCTCTAGGGCCTGGTTGGTTGTAGGTGTCCACACAGGAAGGGGAAGAATAAGCAGGTAACTCTGCCAGGGACTTGTGATTCATAGGGAAGAGGATTGTGCAAAATAGTAATCGTGTAGGAGAGGCTTGCTCCTCCTAAACCTCTACCTTCCAGAAAGGTCTTTCGGTCACTGCTGGGAGAAGAGGGTGGTTGAGAAGGAGAAGAAGAGAGGTCTCAAAATGAAGCTGTTTTCAGCATTTGGTTCCATCCCTGGAATTATTTACAGCTGCAGGCAATACAAAACTATGTAGAGCAAGTGTGCTCATTTACATGCTAATTCATTTATACCCTCTGGATTGACTCCACCAATTCATTTTCAGCCCACTAACTCTTCTGACGTGAATTATATTATCACCTCCAGAATGGCAGCGGGGAAATACAGCAGCAGGGGAGGTGGGGGAGGGGAGGGAAGTGGGGGGGAGGGGCTGCCCTTTGACCCTTCAGATGGCCCTGGGGGCTGGGGGGGCGAGAACCTGAGCTGGAACCGGAGCAGAAGAATAGGACCCACCGACCGACCTGACCTCCGTATCTGCTCCTGAAATCACCTGCCAAGGTTGGGGACCTACGGTGGGAGGGAGACAGTGGTTGCATTCAGAGGGAAGCGGGTGGGAAATGAAAAGAGGGGCGGAGAGAATTGGGTGGAAAGGCTGTGATTTTTGTCTGGGTGGTTTCCCCAATCAGAAAGAGTCAACCAAGAAAATCCTTCCTTCCTTCCCTTTTTTTTCTTTTCCTTTTCTCTTTCCTTCTTTCTCCTACCTTCCTTCCTTCTCTTTTTCTTTCTTTCTCTTTCTTGCTCCTTCTCTTTTCTTTCTTTCTTTCTTTCTTTCTTTCTTTCTTTCTTTCTTTCTTTTTTCTTTCTTTCTTTCTTTCTTTCTTTCTTTCTTTCTTTCTTTCTTTCTTTCTTTCTTTCTTTCTTTCTTTCTTTCTTTCTTTCTTTCTTTCTCCTTGTCTTTCTTTTCCTCTCTTTTCCTGTCTTCTGCACCGTTTCCTGTCCCGGCTTCATTTTGACTTCAAAGTCCTTGCTGAGGGAAACGGACCAATGCAGCTGAACCTCCTTTCTTTAAATGCTTTCGTTTCCCTCTCAAACTTGGGCTATTAATTCATACTGTTTGATCAAGACCCGTTAATTAAGTGACTCCCTTGATATGGGCTTAAGCATTATTTCATTTATGCATTTTACTCTTGACATCCATCAAACTTCCACCGGGGGGGACATTAGGAGAGTCCCCTCTATTTGTCCCACCCCAAACCTGGGGATCTCCTCCAGAAAGCTTGGTCAGGACAGGTGAGTCAAGGTGTTCCTTCAAGTTCCTTCACCCTTAAGATGACGGAAAAGGCTCTAGTTTCTTTTCTTTCCACTCACTCACTGGCTTAGCTAAATAAACAGGTTTTTGCAGTTGCTGGCTTAAATGTGTGTGTGTGTGCATGTGTGTGTGTGTGTGTATGTGGGTATCCCAGAATAAGCAAATAACCATGGACCTCAACCTGCAAAATATCCTGCCTCTGTTTATTCTGAACATACTTGATTTAAAGGACAGAAAGCATCTCAAACAACGTGTGTGCCAGAAGACATGACGAAATGCTGGTTCCTTTTTGTGCATTGTTCAGAAAAGAATGGATTCGTATTTTGGAACAAGAATTCAGTTTTGGCACCGAGAACCGGGTTTCCCCACCTTGTGCTGGCTGGGGAATGCTGGGAGTTGAAGTCCAGACCTCACAAAAGTTGCCAAGGTTGAGAAAAAGAGCTGTATGCTTCCTTTGCGACCATCTTCCCAAACAGCTCCATAAAAAGAGGCAGGAAGGCCAAAGGAAGGCGCAGAAACCAAATCCAGGCCTCCGTTGTCTGTTCTCCGGACCACGGTTGCCAGAATGAGTTGGGTGAGCTGGCAGCTGGATCCTGAAACAGAGGTGGACGTCTCAGTCTGCTGGCTTGGGCAGGAAGCCAGATTCTTCATATTTATAGGGAGTCTGGCGAGCCTTGAGGCTTAATTCTGCCTGCCAGCTGCTTGCCAACCATGGCAAAAAAATCTCCGTGTTCTTCTGCAGAAGGTTGACATTGAGGGCTTTCACCTTGGTTGAATACCTAGGACACGGTTGGGCTTTGGAAGTGTTGCTGCTCCGTCTGCGGTAACGTCATCCGTTCTTCTGGTAGAAATATCTGGCTTGGGAAGACGCATTGCAGTTCTCCAATCTATCCACAGATAAGCTACCAAGATCCTGGTTTTTGAATCAGGTCTGGAAGGTCCTGGGTTATAATATGGCCCAGACTAGAACCCTGGGCCATATTTAACAAAATGAAATTAACATAGAGGAAAGTAAAGTCCTACACTTAGGCAAGAAAAACCCAAAGGAAACCTACAGACTGGGTGAAACCAGGCTCAGTAGCAGGAACTGGGAGAGGGATCCTGGAGTCTTAGTGGACAACCAGCTAAGTAGGAGCCAGCAGCGTGCAGCAGCATCCAAAAGAGCTAATGCAAATCCTAAGCTGCATTAACAGAGGGATACAATCAAGATCAAGGGAGGTCCTAATACCACTCTATAAAGCCTTAGTAAGGCCACACCTAGAGTACTGCATCCAGTTTTGGTCACCACATTATAAAAAAGATGTTGAGACTCTGGAAAGAGTGCAGAGAAGAGCAACCAGGAGGATTAGGGGACTGGAGGTTAAAACACATGAAGAACAGTTACAGGAACTGGGCCTGGCTAGTCTAGGGAAGACAAGGACCAGGGGAGACAGGAGAGCAGCCTTCCAATATTTGAGGGGCTGCCACAGAGAGGAAGGGGTCAAGCTATTTTCCAAAGCACCTGAAGGCCAGACAAGGAATAATGGATGGAAACTGATCCAGGAGAGATTCAACCTGGAAATAAGGAGAAACTTTCTGACAGTGAGAACAATCAACCCATGGAACAGAAGTTGCCTTCAGAAGTTGTGGGAGCTTCATCACTGGAGACTTTCAAGAAGAGACTGGACTGCCATTTGTCAGAAATGGTGTAGGGTCTCCTGCTTGGGCAGGAGGTTGGACTAGATGACCTACAAGGTCCCTTCCAACTCTGATTATCTGTTATCTGTTAATCTAAGCCAACATCATCTGGTGTCACATCAGTTTAGGGATCCTATTCAATAGGAAGCATCATTTCTGAAGACCATCAAGTCAATTTCAATGAGGAGATGGAGATAACCATGAACGAAGAAGCTTCACCAGACTTGATCCCAGGAGGGGAGGTAAATTATCAGTCTGGGTGTAGGGGATACATCCAGATGACTTTGTAGCCATCAGTGGCCATCCGGACTACGCAGTAGGTCCAGATAAGTGGAGACTTGCAAAATGGCCCCATCCATCAACCCAAGGAGAAGTTTAGTGTTTTGGGCAACCATAGGTAGAGAGCAACTAGGAGTTGCAAGCTACCTTCTGAACCAGATTGCTCCTTCTTAAGCACCACAGAAGACCCACCTTGCTTGATCTGCTCCAAGCTGGGAACAACTGGACTTATTAAATCTGCTAAATTCATGCACAGACCCAAATATCTACATGCAAACTGCAAACCTTCCCAAATTCTTCCATCAACAGAATGGAAAGGATCATTTTCTTTTTCCTAAATAAATAAATGATGGTGGTGAATTTATAATTTCCTCTGTCCAGTTTGGCCTGGAAGCCTCATCCGATGTCTATCTAATGTCCTAAAAGCTTCATGTCTGGAATATCCCCACTTAAGCAGAAAAGCTACACTGCCGGGAGCAACGGTTCACAAGAGAGAAGCCCAAGATTTTTTGCGCTGTGGTGATGGGGGGCCTGGAAACCGACATTTTCTCCCTCCGCCGTCTGTCATCCCTGCTTTCTCTGCTTGCTGGCTGCTCATTCTCACTGCCGGCAATCAAACGGAATCGTAATCAATTCATTGCTAAATGTTTTATGCTGCGGAGGAAAAAGAGCACTGCTTAAATTGAAACGACACACTCGCACGCATAAAACGAACACAAACAAAAGAAGGGCAAGAACGAAAGGCGGGGAGGAAGCATCTGCTGCTTCTCGACTGCCAAGCATTACTTCTCTGGTTTATTTTTATTTTTTTGGCTAAAAAAACGGTCCTTAGCCGACTCCAGATACTGGGAAAACCCACTGGCCTCTCTTACCAATTCTGAAATCTTCAGAATGAAGGGTAAGGGGCTTTGGTCATGCAGTCCCCTATGAAAAGATGTGAAAGTTGAAAGAGGTTGGGTCAAAGTTTTGAGGTTTCCTGGACTTTGTTGGGCTTGGTCTTCCATTGGCCAACTTACGTTAAAGCAACTGTCCCTCAAGAAAGTCTCCTGAACTCCTGCATTTGGTGTTTTCACTGGTGGTCTAGGTCCATCCCAAGAACATGGAGCCCCATTTTCCATCGTTCAGGCCCACCCAAACCCTGTCAGTTGACTCAAATGGGGCAATCCTTGAAGGCCAGGTTGTATCAACGTCCTGGTCTCCATGCTTGGTCCTCACCCCCATCCTTCTCTGGCTCTTCTGCCCCCAATGCCTGGTTTTTCTTTCAGCATTGGGTTTGCTCATATAACCCTTCATGCACCAACTTCTGGATAAATATCAGCTTCTAGTCTGATATCTCCATGGTTTCCTGGTCAAGCCCTTATCTCTGCTGGTCCACCTCAACCTCCTTAGATGTCTGTGATGCCAAGGGGCCTAAAAGGAGATTTATTCCTTCTATCCAAAGCAGAATTTTACTCTAGTTATCGAAGAACCAAATCCATCTGAATCCTATACAATGTTTTGTCTCAGCTAAGTCCACCAAGACATGCCTAGATGCTTGTGGTCTACCTGGACTTCAACTGGCACCTTCCTGAGTCAATTGTCTGGCAAGTTATTTCAAATATTTATCTCCTACCCTTATTAATGAGAGTACTGACCCTTCCAAGCATCTGAATAGATTACCATTTTAATGAAAAGATGCTCCTGATTGAAAGAGGTGATTCTTCTTCTTCTTCTTCTTCTTCTTCTTCTTCTTCTTCTTCTTCTTCTTCTTCTTCTTCTTCTTCTTCTTCTTCTTCTCCTTCTCCTTCTCCTTCTCCTCCTCCTCTCCTCCTTCTCCTCCTCCTCCTCCTCCTCCTCCTCCTCCTCCTCCTCCTCCTCCTCCTCCTCCTCCTCCTCCTCCTCCTCCTCTTCTTCTTCTTCTTCTTCTTCTTCTTCTTCTTCTTCTTCTTCTTCTTCTTCTTCTTCTTCTTCTTCTTCTTCTTCTTCTTCAACTTCTGGCCCAGCCAGGAGGTGACATCTAGATTTTATAAAAAGTTTGGACTTCTACCATCGCTGTCCTCCAAATTCACAAACATTCTACATTTATTACAATGTACAAAAGTAGAAAAGGGGGGGGGGGAGTCCGTTAGGATCATCCCACAGGCCAGTTCTGGAGTGAATCTGGTTCTCCAAACCATGAAACTAGAAGAAGCACACGGGGTGGAGGGGATTGTGATGATTTTTGAATGAAAATTCCTGAGAATTTTTCCTCCCTGGAGTCCCTGGTAAACAGAGGCCTGCTGAGAGCGATGGCGCCACCTGGTGTCCAGAAAGCGATTTCTCCCAGGGAATCGCACCTAAATCCTCGCTCGGAGGGGAAGTGGAAGAAATCTATTTATTGCTGCTTGATCCAAAGTAGGGAGGGGAATTTTTCTCTTCGTGGAAAAATGAAATGGTACAGGGGAAAAAAAACGAGGGGCAGCCATATACCCCAAATTCTCCTGCAGTCGGGGAGAAAAAAGGCATCCCTGGAAAGTTTTTGCTTCTGAGCTACTGAAAAACTTCCCGTTGAAGAGGTTCAAACTTCACTCGGATTTTTGGCCAATTTTTCAAAAGGCAAAGGGGTTGTTTCATTCAGAGCCTATATTTCCCACCGAGGCTTTGCTCCTCGCTATTCAAGCATCGCTGGGTTTCCTGGGAAATCTCCTTCCGCTTCTGCTTCCATTCTTTTCCCTCCGTGGGGCGGCCCCCGAAACTTGTCCTCCTTAAGGAACAAAGTTATCCGAACAGCAAATGGATCCGTAGGTGATGGAAGCTCCTTCGGTTGCATTCCTCCCCGTAGGATTCAGTTCTTGGGTTTCGATGTTCGGAGAAAGGCAAACTTGTTTTTCTTTTTTTCATTTTCCTGGGGGCTCCGAGACACACCTGCAGGGAAGAAATAGCTTCTTCAACCATTTATCAGTTATTACATTACGGCTGCAGCTAAAGACGGTTAGGGGACTGGAGGCTGAAACATACGACGAATGCTTGCAGGAACTGGGCCTGGCCAGTCTAGGGAAGGGAAGGACCAGGGGAGACAGGACAGCATCTTCCAATATTTGAGGGGTTGCCACAGAGAGGAGGAGGGGGCGGGGGTCAAGCTATTCTAAGCCCCCGAAGGCCAGACAAGGAATAATGGATGGAAGCTGATCAAGGAGAGATTCAACTTGGAAATAAGGGGACATTTTCTGACCATGAGAACAATCAACAGAAGTTGCCTTTGAAAGTTGTGGGAGCTTCATCCCTGGAAGCTTTCAAGAAGACACTGGACTGCCATCTGTCAGAAATGGTGTAGGGTCTCCTGCTTGGGTGGAGGGGGGTTGGACTAGATGACCTACAAGGTCCCTTCTAACTCTGTTAGTCTGTATTCTATTCAGATAGTTCTCGGCTTACAATTAGCGACCGTTTGAAGTTACAGCAGCGTGAAAAAAGTCACGATGGTAGCTTTACGATAAAAGCAGAACTCTTGACCCAAATGGCTTCGTAGGGTCGAGACTTACCAAACTTCTTGATCATGTCAACGAATATCTCATCTTCTTCCAGTTCCCTAGAGAAGGAAGCAGAGTAGATAGTCCAACACCTGAAACAGTACTAAGTCCAGATGTTCAACTAGACATCCCAACATCCTTCTCCGTGGCCGTTAATGGCCAGATCTGGAGTTCCTTAAGGCCCACCGGATCTTAGATTGAGCTCCATACCCAAAATGTCCACTCAAGGGAAGCCCCTTTAGAGCAACGACAGAGCAAAGCACCTTCCACACTATCTTTCTCAACCCTCCTCGGTTCCAGGTTTCAAGACATCGTAACTTCCCCAAACCTCTGCCTTGGGGAAAAAAAACAAAGCCATTTATGGATTTGGGGCAAGGGTGGTATGCTACCAGTTTGGACCTGTTCGGCCAAACCAGGAGCAAAAATTCCTACTGGTTGGCTGAACCGATAGTAAGAAAAAGCCTCCAACGATCAGCTGAGAGGAAGGAAAAAAAAGAGATGAGGAGAGACTTGGTTGCCATCCTGCAGGAATTCCTGCTCTGTTAAATACTCCTCCTCATTTAGAAGCACCCTAAAATCACCAAAAGGACCCCCAATCTTACTTCCTCCCAGGCCCCCAAAACTGAGATAGACATGCCGAGATTCTTCCAAACAGTTTCCTTCAAGGTTCCTTTAGCTACAAGACAGAAATTTTGCCAAATTAAAGCAGACTATTTGCATAGAACCTAGAATCTGGGATCTATTGAGGAGGAACCGTCTTCACCCTCTTTCTCTCACACAAACCATCTGAACCAAATTCTTTATTGATTTTCTTTTTTTTTTTACTGTTCCTCACCCATAGACAGAAATCTTGCCAAACTAAAGCAGGTGACTTTCACCGTTAAATACATGTGCTCTGGGAAACTATTGAGGAGGAGGAGCTGTCTTCATCCTCTTTTCTCTCACACAAAAGCTCTCAATGTCTCTTGGTCCTCTGGCATGCGGCCCCTCCCTGCTGGGAATCCAGACTACCTTCTACTACGCTTCCTTCTTCACCCGTTCAAAAAGCAGACCTGAAAACGCTGTTCATTTTAACTCACACACACACACACACACACACAAAATCATAAACAAAGCTAGTTCAGAGTTTTAGGAGAAAGAAGGCACCCACCCCTGCCAGATAAGCGAACAGCTTCCTTGCACAATATTCACAGCCTCATATGCCCAGTGGAACGCCTCCTCACAATTAGCAACATAACTGCATCCAGAAACTACCGACAATCATCCCTAATTACTCCAAGATACTTGCCAAAAAGCCAGACCTATGAACCTTGTTTGGCAGAAGGAGCTTCTAAAGTTACTCGGGAGGGCTGTTGACCATCCCTTGAAGAAATGGGGAAATTGTAAACTGCAGGGGAAGCGATCGTTCCTTTCAGCCAAGTTCCCCAACCGCGGCAACTTTAGGATGTGTGGACTTCCAACTCCCAGAATCCCCCACCCAACTTGTCTGGGAGACCAAGGGCTGGTCAAGGGCTGTGTCTCCAGTCCTTCTGGCCTTCCTCCACCCCTTCATACCTGAGTCTGTCCTCATCCAAGACTTCTACAATTTTGTTCCGATTGTTGACCGTGTCCAAGTACGAGTCAAGGAGTTCCTTCTCTCGACTCTTCTCCTTCGGGGTCTTCAAGTAATCTGGACGGCGGGGGAAGAACCAGAATTATATGTTAAAATAATAGTGTCCACTCGTAAAGCACTGCTATGCCTGCTTTAGAGTTGCAATAAATGGGGGGGGAGGGGGGAGGAAATCTGAACAAGCGGGACGGCAGTTTAAAAGCAGAAGTGCATTCCACACTTATCTTACAAAGTTTGTAACTAAGCTACCGGATCTTCTGCCCACGAAAATCCTTAATTGGAGAATGTGATTGATGACACCCAGCGCGGTGAACATGCTCAATTGGAGAATCTGATTTATGACACACCCGGGGGGGAGGGGGGGGGAAACAGGGTCATAGGTGAATTACATGTCTCAGAGTTGGCTTCATACAGGCTAATGCCATACATGTTGCTCCTAATAAATCTTCTGGATTCTTTTGAAGCTTGGCTCGAGGCTCATGATTTGATTGGGGCAATCTCCGGAATCCTGACAAATAGTAATCCTGACATAAAACAGCAAAAGGCTCTGCCCCAAGAGTTGTGTAGAGAACTATGGGTTCTTCCCAACTTGGAGGAATCACAGCGATAAAGGATGCCAAGAAGGGAATGGATGGGATACTCACCGGCTTTGCCAATGAGAGTGCGTAGTTCGGTCTCAATATCCCACTGCTTTAATTCCAGTTTCTGCTGGTTTATCCTGCAGGAGAGAAACGTTACTTTAAAGGATTCAAATTCGCACGCAGGACCGGTTCAAAATTTCGGAGCCCTCCTAAACAGATTGCTGGAAGGATCCTACCACATCTTTTTCTTAACTATGTTTTTTTAAAAAAATATTTTTAGCAGGAAAAGAAATAAAGGATGTCCTCGTTTAGCGGCCACAAGGGACTGGCAACTTGGTTGTTAAACAAAGTGGTTGCTAAGCGAAACTTATGACTTCTGCTTGCCTTTTGCTTTGCAGATCTGCAAAGGTGATAAAAGAGCGGCCTGGTTTTTTTTCAATGTCGACACTGCAAATTGTTGCTAAATAAGGCAGTTGCTAAATGAGGACTGAAAATGGTCACTACACAAGGCAGTCGCTAAAGGAAGACTACCTGTAATGAGTAATGACCCCCTAGTTATGGTCTGTTGGGTTTAAAAAGGCAGCCCAAATCCTATAGAGCTGGCAACTGGCTGCGCAGACGCCACGAACTGGCCAGTTTCACTCACTTGTGCATCAACTCGGATTCCCGTCTCAGCAAGATCTGCTTCTCGTGGATCAGTTTGAACCACTCCACCATCAGGGCATCTTCGGAATCATCTGTACACGAGATCCAAGAAAGAGGTCAAATGATCCATCCATTCCCAGACCCTGTGAGGTAGGCCAGGTGAGGAAAAAAAAAAAACCAGCACCTGCACCTCTGCCAATGGGGGAAAAAAAACTGCCTACTTTGCAAAAAACTTCCCCTAATCTTGTTCATTATTAAAGAAGGAAAAAGCAACAAAGCCATGTATTCGGACTTTCCGGGCCTCCATGAGGACTAGAAACCTGGAGGTTTTCAAATCTCTTTTCAAAAGAAAACCACCTTTGGGCTCTTATCCATTTAGCCGGGGCTTCCTTACCTCCCTCGCAAGCCCGGAGCTGCTTCTCCAAGGTTATCCCCTTCCGCTCCAGCTTGTCCAGATCTCTTTCAATCTGCCGGATTTCCTTCTGGATCTCCTCCTCGGGGACGTAATCCGGGTGGAGCTGAAAGGCGTCAGAGACAACGCGATTCACCACCCAGAAGCTCACGGCAGAAAGCAGAGCGTTTAGCCTCCCGACAACCCTGCAAGGTGGGCCGGCATCTCGGCTGGAAGCAGGGGTAGGGATTCTACCGGTTCGAGCTCTGGTTCAGCTGGTGAATCGGTTCGCTCCAAAGATCAAGGTATTTCCTTTTTTTCTTTCCCCACCGATCAGCTGTTTTCCGAAGATCAGCTGTGCCGCACGATTTAGATCAGCTAGAAAGCAGGAAATAATCGCGCGGCACAGCTGATTCCGCCCCCCACCATATTGCTTCCTTCCCTGAGGCCCAGGAGGCAAAAATAAATAAAAATAAAAAATCACGCCCACCCAATCACATGACCACGCCCACCTAGCCACGCCCACCAAACCGATAGTTTAAAAATTTGCGTCCCACCCCTGGCTGGAATCCATAGCCTACCTTGATGGGAGAGATCACTGGATCCCTCGGAGGCTTCCAGAAGGTTCCAAGAGAGGACGGTTGGGCTGGAAAGAAAAGAGGGGAAGATTCAGTTGCTGCCTGAGGGCCTTCCAGGGGTTGCCTGGAACTACAATTCCCAGCGTCCCCCAGCAATGGCTCTCCTAGCTGGGGCTGATGAGAACTGTCGTTCATCGATGTCAGAAATTCAGCGTCTGGTGGAAACGATGAGAGAAACTGACCGGGCGCCACGACTGTTTTTGATGGGCTCCATTTCTCTGCTTTGGCCGGGGTTGGGTGAGATTCCCACAGCACCTTCCCTTTCTGCCAGCTGTTGGAGACATCCAGAGGTGGCACCAACAGCTTCTTCTTCTGGGGTTGGACAGCCAGTGGTGCTATCATGGGAAGAGAGAGAGAGAGAGAGAGAGAGAGAGAGAGAGAGAAAACCCAACTTATGAGCCTGGACTTGAGTTCAAATTCAGATTTCGGCTATCCCGATGGGCGAGATCCTTCTTGTTGAGGACGTGGCCAGGACTGGACAAAGTTACCACAGATAGGGGCCAAACAGGCAGGCCAAAATAGAGGAGACCGAGCTCTCGAGAGAGTTCTCTCCCCCTGTTCATGAGGACTAGTATGTTGCTTGAAAGGTTTAGGAAGCCCGAAGGGGAAATGAATTCTCCAGATCTTGTCAAAGCAGGTCTAGTCGTACCAGAATTGGGAACCGCCGGGGAGAGGACAGAAAGAGACACCTTGTTGTCGTTCTGTCTTGGTTTCACCTGTATGTTGATCTCCACCTCCGAAGGTTTTGGGGAATGCTTGGCTTCGTCCTGGCGGGGGGGTCTGCACAGAAGGAGAGAAGCTGTTGGCACGGAAGGGCCCCCCCACCCCTCACCCCCATTTCGTGCCATGAAAGGCAGAATTTGGCAGCCCCATAGCGGACTCTGCAAATCAGATAGACTCAAAACCACGGGAAGCCTCCAGAAGTTGTTAAATGCTCCAACACTGGTAGTTTTTAAGAAGACATTGGAGAGCCATTTTTGTCTGAAATGGTATAATATTTCCTGCCTGAGCAGGGACTGGACTAGAAGACCTCCAAGGTCCCTTCCAACTCCTATAATCTATATTCTATATTTTGTTCGTACCGTTTTATAAATCCTTAGTAAGGCCACACCTGGAATGCCACATCTAGTTTTGGTCACCACAAATTACAAAACAAGAGGTTGAGACTTTGGGGAAAAACGCAGAGAAGAGCAACTAAACCCTGTATATTTTGCCTTCCCTCTTTTTTTAGCACTCACTTGACCGGTTTCAGCCTTGATCTCCAGTCTTCCGGGCTCTCCAATTTCTTTTCTGCCTCCCAGGCGCCTTTCGCTGATTGAGAAACATGCAAAGGAGGGTGAAGCGTAAGCCAGCATTCAAGGTTTGCACTCCTCCTCCTTCCTCCCGAGTCCCAACCACCAAGCGGAGTGAAGTGAATGACGGGGCGGAGGTGCAAACACACCGATTTTGCAAAAAAACTATGCAGCTTGCAGAACCGAGGTCTCCTTGGTCAATAAACCAAAGATTTATTGCTTTCAAAAAGGACAGAATTGGGTTTGATCCAGGGGTGTGATTCTACCGGTTCGGACCGGTTCTCTAGAACCGGTTGTTATGATTCTGCGCAGTTCAGAGAATCGGCGAATCGGCAAATCGTGCCTCTGGCTGGCGCCACCCGGCCATCCCGCCCATCCCCTCCCCGCCCAGTCAGTCCTTATCGCGCATGCCCGACATCGCTGACTGCGTTCTCCCCCGCCCAGTCACCCCTTACGGTATTTCTTTTTTCCCAACGATCAGCTGTTCCGATGATCAGCTGTGCCGGGATCCCCCTCGCTGTCTTACTGCTTCACTCGGGGGGCTTCCCTGAGGTCCAGAAGGCAAAAAGGGGTGCACAGGTGTATGTGTGAGTGTGTGTGTGTGTGTGTGTGTGTATGTGTGTGCTGTGTTCCCCCTCCCACGCACTCCGTTTTTTGCCTTCCTGGGCCCCAGGGAAGCCTTCTGGGAGCAAAAACACCCCCCCCCCCCCAGGAGGCCCCAAAAATGGGGGGGGGTTTGCTGTGGGGAAAAGAAGCAGCCACGCCCACCCAATCGCATGGCCATGCCCTCCTAGCCATGCTCACCAAGCCACGCCCACAGAACCAGTTGTTAAACCAATTGAATCCCACCCCTGGTTTGATCACTGCTTCCATCTCACATCTGGCTGGGGAATTTTGGGAGCTGAAGACGTCCACCCCTTTTTAAAAGTCACCCAAGTTGAGAATCACCGGTTTAAACATGAACTGGGATTTATGGAGATTCTCCGTCATCCAGGTCATGGCTGTTCCAAGGGTGTTATTTTTTTTTGTTTTTTTCCAAGAGGCAACTGGAATGTCTGGTTTTTCTTTCGTGATGTTTCGCTTCTCATCCACGAAGCTTTGTCAACTCTGATTGGGACCATCCATCCATCCACCATCCAATCAGAGCTGAAGAAGCTTCTTGGATGAGAAGAGAAACCAGAGGGGGGTATTCAGCCGGTTCGGACCAGTTCTGGAGAACCAGTAGTGGAAATTTTGAGCCGTTCAGAGAACCGGCCAATCCCACCTCTGACTGGCCCCGCCAACCCCATCTAGTCTCCGCCTCCCATTGAGTTCCTGCTGATTGGCTGGGTCTCCTTTGGTTGTCCTGCAGAGGAGAACGGGGCTGGAAAGCAGGTTAGTGGGGTGTGGAGGGAAGGGGTATTTTGCAGTATATCCTTCCCCCTGCCACACCCACCAAGCCACGCCCACAGAACACCACGCCCACCAAGCCACGCCTACAGCTGATTGGCTGGATCTTCTTTGGTTGCCCTGCCCAGGAGAACAGAGCTGGAAAGCAGGTTAGTGGGGTGGGGAGGGAAGGGGTATTTTGCAGTATATCCTTCCCTTGCCACACCCACCAAGCCACGCCCACAGAACACCACGCCCACCAAGCCACGCCTACAGCTGATTGGCTGGATCTTCTTTGGTTGCCCTGCCCAGGAGAACGGAGCTGGAAAGCAGGTTAGTGGGGTGGGGAGGGAAGGGGGATTTTGCAGTATATCCTTCCCCCTGCCACACCCACCAAGCCACGCCCACAGAACCAGTAGTCAAAATTTTTAAGGAAGTCCAGTTTACCTCCTGAAAAAAAAAGCACCTTTGGGCTATTAACTAGGATTGAAACCATCCAATTGACTCTCTGTGATCGGGGATTTAAATCATGATTTGAACCCAACTCATCGCAGGCACAGGGATGGCTGCTTCCTACCTTTAACCACCTTGGTGTCCGATTTACGCCCAGTGTTGGCCGATGTGCCGATGGACCCATCCTTGATTTTGTTCTGGGGCTCAGCTCCGATCCCCAGTTTGTGGCTAGGATCCTTGGGGAGATTCACAACTGGACGCGATGTTTCTGCCGGTCTCAGTGCGTCTGCAAAAGCTGGCTTGTTAAAAGGTTTGCTAGCTGGGGGATACTGGGGGTGCAGACCCCGTGAACCAGAAAGGGCAGGAGAGGATGGGCTGTGGGAAGCAAAAGATGGTTACCAGCTTCTTGGCTGAGGTAAGAAGAGGCCGAATCTGTGCCCCTTGCAAAGCATGGGAAACAAGCTCCAAAACTGCCCTTTTCCGGCATATAAATTTAATAAATCATGATTATAAAATTATAATCAACGGACTCCCTATCAAATCAATCCATAAAACATTGCATTTTGGCTCATTCCAGGGTGTGTTGCCACACCGCAAACACCCCTCTTTGCAAACTTAAATCTGCAATTTAAGAAAACTTAGTTTGGTCTAGTGGTGAAGGCACCAGGCTAGAAAGCAGGAGACGGTGAGTTCTAGTCCAGCCTTAGCCATGAAAGCCAGCTGGGTGATTTTGGGTCAATCACCAGGAGGAGGTGAGTTCTAGTCCCACCTTAACTGTGAAAGCCGGCTGGGTGACTGAGTCAATCATCAGGAGGAGGTGAGTTCTAGTCTAGCCTAGTTCTAGCATTAGCCAGGAAAGCTGCCTGGGTGACTTTAAGCTAGTCACTAGGAGAACGTGAATTCTAGTCCCGCCTTAGCCCTAAAAACCAGCTGGGTGACTTTGGGCCAATCACCAGGAGTCGGTGAATTCTAGTTCTGCCTTAACTGTGAAAACCGGTTGGGTGACTCTAAGTCAATCACCAGGAGACGGTGAGTTCTAGTCCCACCTTAGCCATGAAAGCCGCCTGGGTGATATCATTCCATCATTCTCTCTCTCTCAGCCCAACCTACCTCACAGGGTGGTTGTTGTGGGAAAAATAGGAAGAGGAAGGTGCGTTCGCCGCCATGAGTTATTGGTTAAAAAATAATGTAAGCAAGTAAATGCCACTGGAATACCCAAGGCTCACCTGTTGTATGCCAACGATCGGGGCTCCACAGCGCCAACTCCCTTTGGCTGGTTGGTCGAGGGCTGCGGTACAAGTAAGACACGCTGAAGGATGCTGCGGGCTTGGTCTTTCTTGCTCTCGCTGCTGCTGCTGCTGATGGGGACCTGAGTTCGAGAGCTGGCACTTTTCTCAGGGACTTGGGCAGGCAGGATAGGAGAGTTGTGGTTTTTCGCCGGTTCAGGTTTTCTCACAGGGAAGGCGGAAGAGCCTGGATCAGCCTGGAAAAACTTCTCCCGCGCCTGTTGGATTCTCGAGCGCACCTCCGTCGAAGAGGGAGCCGTGGGGTGTTCTGGTGTTGGGGCAGGAGGGTGCAAGCGAGGGAAACTCGGACTTGTGGACCCCCTGACGGTTTTAGGACTCTGGGAATTGGACGGCCCCTGAGCGGGTGGGGGTTGGGGAGTCACGTTGTTCTGGAAGACCCGACGTGGTTTGGGCACGGGCGAGGCTGCCTGCGTTGGTTTGAGCCCCTTCGCACCATTCCCTGCAGGGGTCTTCAAAGGGGCAGCCTTCTTCTCTGTCCGGTTCTCCAGGGCAGGAGGAACCTGAGCCAGGCCATCCCCTGCGTGGCGGTTGCAAAGGAAGGTGCCTGGGCTAAGTCCAGCTTTGTAGTTTCCACTCTGTAAAGTGCTGGAGCATTTTTTGCACCTGGAAGCAAAATCCGGGACAAATCGTGACCGTCTAAGAGGGAATCAGCCTCCGGATTCTGGGGAAGGCAAAAAACGGCACTCCCGGAAGTTCCAGGAAGCCACGCCCATCATGGCCGTGCCCCCCACCCCAGCAACCGGGCAGCAAACTGGTGGCTGGGATGTTTGAATCCCACCCCTGGTTGAAGTCCACCCATCTTAAAGCGGCCGAGGTGGAGAAACGCAGACTTTAGAGACCACCCAATCCATTACAGCATCCTTGCCCCTCCCCAAGCCAGACCCCTGAAGCACGACATGGGCTGGGTGGGTCAAGGCCAGTCCCTGACCAAGTCCTCCGGAGTCCCCATACCTGAAGCAATTCCTGTGATACAGCTTCCCGTCCATCAGGAGGCGTTGCACCAAGTGGACATGAGTTCCACAGATGGCGCAGTTGCTCAGTTGGGCATTGTTCTTCTCAGCTAAGACCCGTCTCTGGGGTGGGGGAGGGAGAGAGAAAACAGGAATTCAAAAGGAGCCCCCTCTCCTCCACCAAGCCAAAGACCCTCCCATGTTTTACTATTTCTAAGCCATCCTCCAAGTAGAGCCCCCCTCTCTGTTCTCTGTTCTGATTAGTTTAGCCTCGCATTTGATGACCGGCGGCATCATCCGGCAACCGTATCATCACAATTTGCAACTTTTTTTTTTTTTGCCAATTTCCAGTTTTAAAAAAAAAAATCCTAAGATACACTCTGTCAACTCGTAAATCATTCCTATGCCTGTTTCTGAGTTGCCATAAGAAGGAGGGCGGTGGGGAAAGGCCCGAGGGAGCAGTGTGGCAGATGAAAGGCAGAAGCACATTCCACGCTTATCTTGTGGAGACTGTAGCCTAGGCTACCGGATCTTCTGCCCATGAAAATCCTTCATTGGAGAGTGTGATTGATGACACCTAGCCCGTTGGGGAACCTGATTTATGACACATAAACAGGGTCATAGGTGATAGTAAATTACGTGTCTCAGAGTTGACTTCATACAGGTTAATGTTGGACCTGTTGCTCCTAATAAATCTTTTGGATTCTTTTGAAGCTTGGATCGAGGCTCATGAATTAAATAGGGCAATCGTCGGAACCCTGACACACTCTGTTGATCCATGGAAGTTCTATTGTGAAATATCCAGCTGTCATAAACACAGACACACAGAGAGAATCAGCCTCCGGGACAAAAGGATGATGTCAACGTACTTCGGCTGCCGGAGAGGTATCCATCGCCAGCCTACGCCCCACCACAGCTGGCTGTGCTTTGGGTTCAAGAAGAAAAGCTGGCCTGGACGGTTGCGTTGGACTCAGGGCCTTCGGCTCGGGAACCACTTTTTTCTCGGTCGGCTGATCACTGGGCTGGGAAGCCGGGCGCTTGACTCCAGCCATCCCTCCAACTGCAGGAAAAGGAACAGAATTGCGATGCCAAGGATGCCAAGGCTCTCATCAGGCATAGAAGAGGCACCTCCAGGGCATGATAGGGTAGCTTTGTCCAGGAAACTGGCACCAAAGGCCATCTGATTCACTTGCCTTTTATTAGGAAGGCTGATGGTTGCTTACTGAGATAACTATCTGGGTGTTTTTTTTAATCAAGATTTCTTTTCCCAATTTAAAGAGGCTTTCCTTCCTTCCTCTCTTCCCTCCTTCCTTTCCTTTTTCCTTCCTTCCCTCTTTTTTCTCCTTCCGTCCCTCCCTTTCCTTCTTCCTCCCTTCCTTTCTTTCCTTCTTTTCTTTTCCTCCTTCCCACCCTCCCTTCTTCCCTCCCTCCCTTCCTCCCTCCCTCCTCCCTCCCTTCCCTCTTTTTTCCTTCCTTTCTTTACTTCTTTCCTTTCCTCCTTCTTCTTTCCTTCCTTCCCTCTTTTTTCCTCCTACCCTCCCTCCCTTCCTCCCTCTTCCTTCTTTCCCTTTTGTCCTCCTTCCCTCCCTCCCTCCCTCTTTCCTTCTTTCCTTCCTTCCCTATTTTTTCCTTCCTTTCTTTACTTCTTTCCTTTCCTCCTCCTCCTTCTTTCCTTCCTTCCCTCTTTTTCCTCCTTCCCTCCCTTCCTTCCTCTTTCCTTCTGTCCATCATTCCCTTTTTTCCTTCCTTTGTTCGTCCATCCCTCTTTTTTCCTCCCTTCTCTTCCTTTCTTCTTTCCTTCCCTCCCTCCTTCTTCTTCCCTTCCTTCCCTCTTTTTTCTCCTTCCTTCCCTTCCTCTCCAACGGTCTCAGCAATGACCATTCCAGTTTTGCTGCCCTCTAGTCCTTGGATGCAACCCTGCCTCTGCCCAAGGGAACGCCATCTCTACCTATCCTGGTTGAAGAGGACCATTCCATGGCTTATGTCAAGTTGGCCACATCTTGGGGTTTTTTGTTTGTTTGTTCTTGTTTAATCCAAAACCTGGAAGGAAGGGAGCAAGAAAGGGAGAGATACTCACTGGGCGACTTGCCGTGAAAGTAATTGTAATATTGGGAGACGTATGTGAGGATGCTCAGCCGGTCGGGCACTCTGAGGGCCACCATATCTTCAGCGTCCAGCAGAGCCGGGATGCCCAGCTCCTTCTCCGCAACTCGGAAAGCCTGTGAGATACGAACAGAGAAGTTGAGATGAGGTCGTCCTTCTCTTTAACCGAGCGGAGATCCGTGGCCAAAATTATTTTGCAGGACAGCGAAATCCACGCACACGTTCAAGTCCTGGTGTCAGGGTTCCAAGTCATAGACCCATAGTAAGCAAAACTCTGAGGCAGGCAGTATTCCTCCAAGAACAGCTTTACTGGATATATCATATCGGCACAGATGTGGTGAAAACTGACTCGGAAGACTTCCCGCGCTTTTCACCTCATTAAACGTTTCCCCCTCAACCCCAAACACTCTGTCACATGGTCCAATCAAGGATCATGTCTGGTCACAGAGGGGGTTTTCAGCAGGTTCTGACTGGTGCTGGAGAACCGGTAGCAGAAATTTTGAGTCCTTTGGAGAACCAGCAAATTCCCACCTCTGACCGGCCCCGCCAACCCCACCTCTCCTCCATCTCCCATTGAGTCCCAGCTGATCGGCTGGGTCTTCTTTGATTGCCCTGTTACAGTGTCAACTCAAAAATATTTCTCTGGTCTTTTAGAGTTGTCAGCAGAAAGGGAGTGGGGGAAGCAATGTCTACACCCTAAATATTTTTTTTTAGATAATTGCTAGGTGGCCGAAGCTTCTGGCGCGCAAGATTATTACTGGAGAACATGATGGATGACTCTTGGCTATGGATGTGTCCCATTGGAGAATATACATCCAGGGGGGTGGACCTGTGTGGCTGGAGACTCATGATTGAAATGGGGGTGGATTGTCGGAACCCTGTCACACAGGAGAATGGAGCTAGAAAGCAGGTTAGTGGGGTGGGGGAGCGAATGGGGATTTTGCAGTAACCTTCCCACCAAGCCACACCCACAGAACCGGTAGAAAAAAAGTTTGAATTCCTCTGTTTGCCTAGTGACATCACTCCTCCTTCCTCCAGCCAGGTGTGAAAACGTCCTTGGTTCCCAGGGGAAAGTATTTTGTTTTGGCTACGCAACCCCAGCTATCTCTCATTCCCCCCCGCCACCTCCCTATTCCTCACCCCCTGTGTGGCAGCACTGGAGCTCCAAGATGGCTCCAATCAGGTGAGCTTCATGGTTGACACCTGGTCTTCTGAGGGACAACCAAGACCCAAGAATAACCTCCTTCCACCGAATCCGTTCATCAGCCATTTCTCTCCCTCACAACCTGTCCCATTGTGGCATCCAACGCCTCTGTGATGACCCAGAGTATATCAGAAATATAACAAAAACCAAAACGTAAATAAAAGTCCTTTAATGCCTTCAACTTGGCTTCACTGTTTAATTGTTCACAGTGGAGGAGTAAACTATTTTCAAGATAACATTTCAAAGGAGAGAAACACAGTTCAAATGCCAAGAGCCCATAACGAAGCAAAAAACAAAATCAAACTGCACTGAATAAAGTTCCACTACAGACCAGGATAGATAATTGCCAACTTCAGGAAGATAACCAGGTACAGTCCGTTGGAAGAATGCCAACCAACTTCAAATCTCAATAAATAAATGCTCTGTCTTACATATTGGCAAAAAAAAAAATCAGAAAATAAAATACAAGCTGAATAGTCAAGACCTGGTTGATGATCTAAGCTCTGTCAAGGACCTTGGAATACTCATCTCTAATGATCTAAGTGCTAGAGCCCATTGTAACTCCATAGCCAAAAAGGCATTAAGAGTTGTTAACCTAATCCTACGTAGCTTTTTCTCTGGTAATATCACACTAATAACTAGAGCATACAAAACATTTACTAGATCTATACTCGAATACAGCTCATCAGTCTGGAACCCACATTAGGTATCTGATATTAACACAGTTGAGAAAGTCCAGAAATATTTCACAAGAGGAGTTCTCCACTCCTCTACTCATTGTAGAATACCTTATGCCACCAGACTTGAAATTCTAGACCTAGAAAATCTAGAACTACGCCGTCTTCGGTCTGATTTAAGCATGGTATATAAAATCATACATTGCAATGTCCTACCTGTCAATGAATACTTCAGCTTCAACCACAACAATACAAGAGCACACAATAGATACAAACTCAAGGTAAACCACATCAAATTGATTGCAGGAAATACGACTTCAGAAACAGAGTGGTCAATGTCTGGAATTCTCTACCTGACTCTGTGGTTTCTTCCCCAAACCCCAAAAACTTTAACCTTAGACTGTCTACTACTGACCTCACACCTTTCCTAAGAGGCCTGTAGGGGGCGTGCATAAGCGCACCATTTCGTCCCTACCGTTCCTGTCCTATGGTTTCTTTTATTTTTCTTATATGTATACATTTCATGTATTCATAACTATGTTTATACTTATACCTATTATCTTGTAAGCAACTGACAAATCCAATAAATAAAATAAATAAATAAAGATAAACCTTCTCACACCTGCTTTTCACTGCAGGGTTAAACGCCGCTGCCGTTCCACCCACCTTCTCGTCCTCATTAAAAGGGGCTCTTTGGCGCAGTTGGAAAAGAATCTCCTTTCCAAGCCTGGCTCCAAGGAGCTGCAGACCGGCCAGGCCACGGAAACTCAACGTGGAGGCCCAGCTCCTTCTCCAGGACATTCCATTCCTCCGGCCCTCGACCCACGTGCAGAGACTGTGGGTGGTCCAGGCCTCCTTCCTTCTCACAAGCACATCTGGGAGCCTTTTGCTTCCCCACAACAATCGGCTTTCCCAGGCACTCCGCACTCCAGGATCTCAGGTTTCCAAAACCAGAGTAAGGAAGTGGAACGGAGGAGGGTCTGGTTCCTAGACAGGAGGAGGAATGTATTTCAGGAGGCAGCCATATCCGGACAAGGGAGCCCAACAGACTGGGGAGAAGCCAGGGGTGAAAGGACGGGGAATCTACAGAAACCCAATCTTTGGCTTTTCAAGGAGGATCCTCGGATCATTGGAAATCTGACCTGCTTCTGGGGAGAAGAGCGGAAGGGGATGGAGATGGAGAGATGGAGATGGAGGGAGAGATGGAGAGAGGGAGGGAGAGGGAAAAACAGGAGATGGGAGAAGAATGGAAGATGATGAGATGGAGATGGGGATGGAGAAACCGAGGCATAGACCGAGAAAGGGAGGGAAATGGATAGGTGGAAATAAAGAGAGAAAGAAATGGATAGAGAAATAGATGGATAAATAGATAGATGGAGGGAGGGAGGGGAGAGGGAGAGGGAGAGATATGCACCAAGACTCTCTCCCCTTGTAAAATCTGCATTCAAGAATTTAAACTTCCATAAATCTGTACCTGTATTCGTACCACGTTTCACAACCTTCCCCTCCACCCCAAATTACATTTATCTATCTATCTATCTATCTATCTATCTATCTATCTATCTATCTATCTATCTATCTATCTATCTATCTCAGTGGTTTGTGGGCCACATGGATGGAGCAAAGCTACCCTGCAGAACCACAAAACACAGGCGCAGAACCCAAGACTAAGCTAGCATAAGTTAAGTCACCAGCCATTGTTCCACCTCAACTTGGTCCGATCCAGATCAATCACCAACCCTAGCAGCCATGCTGTTGCCAAAATGGGGTTCAGGAGGGCAGCTGCTGTTGGTGCTTTGGGCGGTGCAGACGTTGATCAAAAGGTCCTCAATCCTATAGCACAACTTTCCCTCTGTGCAAATTGAAGGTCCTGGAAATCTTGCCAAACCGGTTTTTCTAGACTCTGCCTTGAACCGAAGGCAAAAGTGAGTTCACTTTCAAGATTAACCCACCAGATCTCCCCCTTATTTGCAAGATTTGACCTCTTCCAGGTAGACTTTGGGGTTCCCTTCAGACCTCCAACCTGGAGCCCATCCATATCCAGGGTGTCTCAAGTGCCCAAAACCAGATATTTAACCTGCTCCACCAACTCAGCTCATGAACGTTGCAAACAAACAAAAAAGGCCCAGGGAAAAATTGAGTAATCCTATTATTAAGGAAAGTTAAAGGTGTTGAGTATTTGTTTTATGATCTGTTTGTTCTGATCAAATCTACCTGAGGTCAAGGTGCGCAGGAAAAAGAGACGGGAGGGAAAATGGCCTTGAGGGAAATGAAGAGGAAGTGAAAGAGAAGGAAAAAAACCACCTTACCAGAGCATTATTCTCAAAGACGTTTTCCTTGCTCAGGGAAGTGAAATCTCTGAAATAGAAAAAAGCAAAAGCAAAAGTTATAGAGGAAACAAGTAAAAACAGGCCAGGATTCCTTGCTGGACCATGGTGCCGGCCAGGCCAAACTTTCTCCCTAACCTCACAAGCCAGCTTTTCCACCATCGAAGCATGCAGCATATTCTTAATTTTAGGGTGTTTTCCCCTAACATTCTCCTTGAATCTTCCTTTCCTGGAACTTACATTCCTTATGATGATGGAAGACAAACTTTGTCAATAAAGACAATTAGGGGGCTGGAGGATGAAACATACGATGAACGGTTGCAGGAAGTGGGCTTGGCTAGTCTAGTGAAGAGAAGGACCAGGGGAGACAGGATAGCAGTCTTCCAATATTTGAGGGGCTGCCACAGAGAGGAGGAGGGGGCCAAGCTATTTTCCAAGGCACCCAAAGGCCAGACAAGGAACAACGGATGGAAGGAAAAAATCCAACCTAGAATTAAGGAGAGATTTCCTGACTGTGAGAACAATTAATCCATTTGCCTCCAGAAGTTGTGGGTGTGTTGACACTGGAGGCTTTTAAGAGATTGGACAGAAATTTGTTCAGAATGGTCTATGGTTTCCTGCTTGAGCATTGGGTTGGACTAGAAGATCTCTAAGGTCCCTTCCAACTCTGTTATTCTGTAAGTCTGAATGTTTTTGAAGTTGAGACACAACTCTGCAGTCTTTGCAACCACATGAAAATTTCTCCTGCAACAGTCATGACTCAGTTCAAATATTTGCAGGAATCTACCTGCCCTTACACGGCTATTTCAAAAAAAAAAAAAGATCCAGTGTCAACTTCTAATTAACAATTTCCACATGCCTGCTGAAGGTTTCTAAGATCCAGATCTACCTTCTGGGAAATCTCATCCATCCACAAAGCAATCAGGGGTTTGGAAGCTAATTGTACCCATATTCACAGCTGCCTCAAAGGGGTGCTTTTGAGAGTATCCTAAAACCCGTCATGCAGAGAGAAAACTGAACTAGCTGGCTTTCTCCCTAGCATGAACTGAGTTATTAAAACCACCTGGAACCCAGAAAAAATCCGCCTCCTGTATCATTAAGATCTCCTTGTTGTTAATAGAAGAAAAACTAAAGATCCAACTTCAAAGATTTGGACAATACAAGCTTTTTTTTTGTTTGTTTGTTTTTTTGCTGCAACAGCATTCATGCAAATAAAAATTAAACACAGGCTGTGAAGAGGGCAAAAAACAATTCAACAGAATTTAGATCAAATGCCTGCAGGAGGTTTGAACAGTCACATCTCTTGGGTAACAACCAGGAAGATACACCTGGAAGACGTATGAGAAGGAATTTGGAGGGAATTTCCAGTCTCAGTTTTGGCAATGTAAACAAGACACCTAAAGAGACGGGGAATAAACGTTTATATATATATATATACATGAAAGAACGTCTTATGGAATTCTTGGGTCTCAGGGTTTTACAGGGAGACCCAGTCCAAATGTGACTAATATTCTGATTTACAACCATAGTCCCAGACTCAGGGCCGTTCTGCCAATGCAGAAAGAGTAAGCCAGCTACTCTTTGGAAAGGAGTTGGCACATCATTATTATTATTATGACTTGACAATGAGCCAAGTGGGCCATGAAGTCCTGTTTTAAATCTCACATCTGCCAGAAATTCGCCAGAAAAGAATTTGGAAGATTGACACTGTCGCTCCTTTGGTCTCCTAGAACAGGGGTCTCCAGAACCTTTGCTGGCTGAGGAATTCTGGGAGTTGAAGTCCAAAAGTCTTACAGTTGCCACAGTTGGGAGAGCCCTGTTCTAGAACAACCTCAGCTTGCTCCAGGTAAGGAAAACCAGGAGAACAGACCTGAAGTTCTTGAGCTCCTTCTTCTACTAACCTCAAGTTGCTCCAGGTAAGGAAAACCCAGGAAAGCAAACCCAACATTCTTGAGCTACTTAGGCACATGCCTGTAACTTCCCAACACCCAGGAGCTGATTATGAAATGGTGACACCCCAACGTCCAACAAGTGTTGGCACCACAACATTATCTTCACAACCAGGACTTCTGCTCATCGGAGCTTCAGCCTAGGACAGTGATGACTAATCTTTTCAGCACCAAGTACCAAAGCGCATGCACCCAGAAAATGCAACATGTGCATGCCCTCTGTGCATGTGCCCCACCCCCCTTTGCATGTGCATGCACCCCCAGGCATGCATACACAACTCCCACGCATGCACTCTGCCCCTGAGCAGGCATGCATGCCCCGTCCAAATGTGCGCTGCCCCCTGGGTAGAAATCTGAAGACCAGCTGGCTGGTGGGAGGTGGTGCACACGTGCGTGGAGAAGCTGAGCTGGGACGACGGTTCATGTGCCCACAGAGAATGCTGTGTGTGCCATCTCTGGCACGTGTGCCATAGGTTCCCCATCATAGGTTTAGGAGATGTCTGACCTCCAAATCCAGTGTTGCATGGGGCAGCCCAGGGGTGGGATTCTCCCAGTTCGCACCTATTCACTAGAACCGGTTGTTAACATTCTAAGCAGTTCGGAGAACCGGTTGTTAGAAGAAATTACTGGCCTAATCCTGTAAGGGAGGCAGGAAGGAAACATTCTGGTGTTGCTTACAGAAACTGCCTCTCCGTTAACCCTTATTATATTCTTGGCAGGACTAGACTTCCTGTCTCAGGAACTTCTCTGGAGTTTTTTTCCCTTCCTTTGCTGGTATTTTGCTCATGTGGAGGGACCATTCAAAGTTACAATGGCACTGAAAAAAGTGACTTAGGACCATTTTTCACACTTAAGACTGTTGCAGCATCCCCACAGTCATGAGAGGCCAGGCGAGGAGATGCGTGCCTCGATGTGAGTGATGTTGAGTTGGCCATGCCCAGCCAATAACATGACCACCAAGCCATGTCCACCCAGTCACATGACCACCAAGCCATGTCAACTAAGCCACACCCACAGAACTGGTTGTTAAAAAATTTGACTCCCACCCCTGGGGCAGCCCCATTGTGCTGAGACCTGAACCGGATGCTGAAAATTCCGCTCCGGTTTGATGCACAGCTCTCGGGAAGACATGAGGGGAGTGGGCTCCCTCCAGCCATGCTCACCCCAGACATGACAGCGATGAGAGTTTAAGGAGAGGAGGAACTCCCCCCTCCCCACTGATCAGCTCCATTCCTGCCCTCCCCTCTCCCTCGCCTGCTTTGCTCACAAACCCCGTCACATCTAAATGTAAACAGCCAACAGTTGTCAGGCCTGTTAGCGGAAGACATCTAAACATCAGCTGGGAGAGGCAGAGCGTTTCCCTGACAAACCCTTGTTTGTTTTAAACCCGCCTTTCCAAGTGTCATTGCAAACATCTGTTCTGAAATATATGTTTTTTATTATTATTATTATTATTATTATTATTATTTCAAGACAAAACAAGAAAAAAAGGGGCTTCCCAGTTATTTTTCATTGAGCCAAGACAGATATCCGTGCAGGCAGTGATGGTCTGGAGCATTAAGGACTGGGTGGCCTATCAAGGCAGGGCCGAGAGGTCAAAAACTTCAAGATGGTGCCTGCAAAGCCCATAAAAAGTGGGTGGGACCGTTGTGGCATCCATGTTGAATTTATGGACCTCCTTGGGAGACCCTCCCGAAATCAGGGACAACCACAAAATAACATCAGAAGATCTGAGAAAATTCATTTTTATTCATTTATTCAACTTCTAAAGCCACCCAATCAAGAGACTCTGGGCAGCTGATAATTCTAAAATAATAAAACAATTTAAACATTTTTTTAAAAATGCTGGTTGCCACCTTTACGCTTTGGTTTCCTCTCGTTTTCCCCCTTTCCCCCTCTCCATCTTCCCATTTCTGTAAGTTACTTTGCTTTTATGGGGCTGAAGACAAGCTAGAAAAACTCACCATAGCTGAGCCCAAAATTACATAGAAGGTGCCACATTTGATCAACAGGGCAATGGACTTTCTCCAGAATCATATTCTCAACCCAAATATTATGAATTGCATTTTGAAAAGTATCAGCAAGTCATCACAGTTTAGTTTTCTGCCAACTTTCTAACCTTCCAGAAGTTTCATGGGAGATACATTTTATTTATTTATATATTAAATTTCTTTGCTGCCTATCTTCTATCTAATCCATCCCCACATGCAGAAACCTAGCACATCAAGGGGAAACTTTCTGACAGAATTCTGCTGGGGATTTAATTTCATTTGAATCGATTTAGGCCCTGCCCAAGCCAGAGCCAGCTTTTTTTTTTTTTCCAAAGGTTGTTCTAGATAAGACCCATTCAACCACATCAACTGTGATTAAATGTTATTTTATGGTGTCTGAGTTTAATGATTTCCCCATTGGTGAAATGTTATGTTCTTTTCCTGTAGTTAATGTGTGTTTTTGTGTTTTGGGTCTGGTTTTTTTCTCTTTTCTCTTATTCCTTTTTTGTATGAGAAAGAAAGAAAGAAAGAAAGAAAGAAAGAAAGAAAGAAAGAAAGAAAGAAAGAAAGAAAGAAAGAAAGAAAGAAAGAAAGAAAGAAAGAAAAAAGAAAGAAAGAAAGGGAAAGGAAAGAAAGAAAAGAAAGAAAGGCAGAGAAAGGGAGAAAAAGAAAGCAAAGAAAGAAACAAAGAAAAAAGAAAAATGGAAAGAGAGAAAGAAAAAGGAAAGAAAGAAAGAAAAAGGCAGAGAGAGGGAGAGAGAAAAAGAAAGCAGAGAAAGAAAGAAGGAAAGAAAGAAAAAAGAAAGAGATGGAAAGAAAGAGAGAGAGAGAGAGAGAAAGAAAAAGGCAGGCAGGCAGGCAAGCTCTATGGCTTTCTTAAAGAGATACAAATCAGAGACGAGAATGATTGCTTTGTTCCCAGCGGTCTTAGCCTTCCATAGGGGATGGTCGTTTCTTCACTGGGGTCAGTCACATGGAAGGAAATGACACATATCTATCCAGCCACAGCGAGTTTGCCTGTTGCTCACAAACTCTTGACTCCGTGGTTGCACTGAGAATGACGTCAGATGGTGAAATTCGGTGGGGAAAATTGGGAAATAAATGAGTTTTCTGTCTGGTTCTCATTGCGAAGGGGACCCACGTAGAATGTGTAAAGAAGGGACAAATACTTGCTAGCTCTTTTTAACTGATTTTTAAAATTATTATTTAGGGGAAAATACTATTCCAGATAATGGGTGTTATTATATTGGACTTGGTTCTAGCTGGGAAAATTCAAAGTTCACCCTGGATTCAGAGGAGATATTTGGATCAAGCAGTAATCTGATTGGTCTGTTTTACAAGATTTGTGTCAGAAGAGTTAAGATTCTACCTACCTACCTACCTACCTACCTACCTACCTACCTACCTATCTATCTATCCATCCATCTCTTCATCTATCTATCTATCTATCTATCTATCTATCTATCCATCTATCTATCCATCCATCTCTTCATCTATCTGTCTATCTATCTATCTATCCATCTCTCTCTCTCCATCCATCCATCATCCACCTATCCATCCATCCATCATCTATCTATCTATCTATCTATCTATCTATCTATCTATCTATCTATCTATCTATCTATCTATCTATCTATCTATCCATCTACCTACCTATCATCCATCCATCCATCCAATATAATCTTATTTTTATATGTATAAAATTCATATATATGTGTGTGTGTGTGTATGTGTGTATGTGTATGTATATATGTATATGTATATGTATGTATATATGTATATGTATATGTATGTATGTGTGTATGTATGTATGTGTATATATATACATATATATATATTCTGAGGTTCTCACGGGTATTTGTATGTGGATCTTTGGTTATTCGGGTTTTCTCCCGCATAAAATTGGAAGTATCTAGGCGACGTTTCGATGAAGTCTCATTCGTCATCTTCAGGCTTGTGTCTTCGGCTTTGTGCTTCTCAGAGTAATGTGAGCTTGCAGCTGCTTCTTCCCTTTAACTGCTAGTGGGTGTGTGACAAGCCTGAAGATGATGAATGAGACTTCATCGAAACGTCACCTAGATACTTCCAATAGGCCAAGCCCAGTCTGTTTTATTAATTTATTATGTTTTTCCCAGAGAAAATGCTGCCACTGCACATAACAATGTTCAAATGCGTAAGGAAGCTTTTTTTAAAAAAATCAGAAAATAGAAACACATTTGAATATTTAATGGAATTTATATACTGTAAATAAACTGTTTATGGGACCTGGCTTTTGGTACGTCCTGTAATGTTTGAGCAGCTCCTTTCATCCTTGGCTGTTTTCAGAAAACAAACTAAAGCCAATGCAGACATCCGGTGCCACACATAGAAATAAGGCCACACCAAAAGTGCCCTGCCAACCCTTTGAGGAAAATGTCTGGGCAAATCTTTTCAATGCAACCTTTTCAAAAAAATAAAAAAATAAAGGCGAGACCCAAATAAAATGAAAGAAATGCACAAATCCAATGCAAACTCCTTCCTAAATACACCCTGCACCCCAAGACGGTTCTTTGTGGCACCTTCAAACCACACCTAAACAAACACACACAGACACGCCTCTTTCTGCAAAGGTTTATCCCAAACTGGGAGCTCCCCCCCCCCTTAATTCCGAAAGGCACAGGATGGGGCTCAGACTGCACCTTCTGGGACATGCCCAACAGCCTGGGCATCGGTCCTGCCAAGACAGCGCAAGAGCGACCAAGAATCTCCAGCTTTTGAGGTTTTTTAAGGGGTAGACTGCCTCGGGAGCTGGAAGCTCCCCTTAAGTTCCGCGTGGGGAAAAACGAGCGGTCCTCCTTCCCCCTCCTTCCATGCTTTCCCCTCCCCTCCCAGGAAGGGGACACCCCCCCAGCGTCACTCACATGAGGTCCGGCCTGTGGCGGTGCAGAATGGCGCAAAAGGCCAGCCCGTCCCGGAACGAGGTGGTCATGTTGGTGATGGAGACGTCTTTGTAGCCTTCGCACTGTTGCTTGCACCAGAGTTGGAGGGCTTGGATGGGCGACATCCTGAATTGCGCGCGCGGGGGGGCGGTGTTGGAGAGCGGGGCAAGGGGGGGGAACGAGCAGGAAAGAGGGATGGGGAGAAAAGCAGGAAGGAGGAGTGGGGAGGATCGAGCAGGAAAGAGGGATGGAAAGAAAAGAGGGAAGGAGGAGTGGGGAGGATCGAGCAGGAAAGAGGGATAGAGAGAAAAGCAGGAAAGGAGGAGTGGGAACAAGGCAGCAAGAGGCGCCGGAATGTTCTTTCGGGAGAGGAAAAGGCTGAGTTGGAAAAGAGAGGAGGGGGCGGCGGCCTTTTCCCCCTTTCCAAGAGAAAGAAGAAGGAAAAGAAAAAAGAAAGGAAGGAAAGAACCAGAACTTTTCTCCGCGGACAGCGCGAACTTTACTTTCCGCCGGGACCTTCACGCCTCCTGCAAGTCGCCGCCCCCGCCTCGCCTCGCCTCCCGGCCGGAGGGGCCGCCTTGCAGCTGGGAGGCTCCCCCGGCCCAGCCCCGGCCGCGATCCAGCCGGACGGCGCGCATCTCCCTCGGAGGATCCCCCGCAGCCCCGAGCAGGAGCCAGAAGGCGGCGTTGGCGGCGGCGTGAAACGGAGCCGCGCGGAGCTCTCCCAACGCCCAGCCCGGCGCTGTCCAAGCGGACCCCCGGAGGCTCCGGATCTGCTGACCGGGCGAGCCGGGAAGGGCGCGCCGCCAATGGCCGCGGCGGGGCGGGAGCGGCCGGGCCCGGCCGAGAAGCGCCGGCTCCGCCTTCCGACGCGGGGAAGGGCAGCCGAGCCGCGTTCCCACGACCCGTTCCCGGCTTGGGTCTGCTAGAGGGCTCCAGACGAGCCCCGTCCTCTCTGAAGCGAGGGGGGGAGCTCGGGGGGCTGGTGGGGAGGGTCAATGCGGGGCTGGGAAGGGCGGGGCAGGCCAGTTTGGGCCAGTTTGCTGGAGCGCAGCTGTAAAAAAATGGCTCTGGGAGGTCCTGGGGCCAGAAGAGGCAGATGGGGGAGGGTCCGCCCCGTCCGCAAAGGGAGCCCCCACCCAGCTTGGCGAGCCCGCCCCGAGCGGAAGGCTTTGCAGAAGGGATCCCGGAGCGACTCCAGCCTCGCCGGTAGCTGCTCGTGCTGCTCTTCCCTCCCCAGTTGACTAGTTGAAAAACGTGCATGTAAGAACCCGCCCCGGGAAGGGGGGTCGCCGTTGGGATTCTGCATGAAAGCCCAGTTCTGACCCCAGGCCCTTTGGGGGCAGGGGGGAGGAGGAGGAGGAGGAGAGGAAGAAGAGGGGGGGAATAATGAGGAGGAGGAGGAAGAAGAAGAAGAAGAAGAAGAAGAAGAAGAAGAAGAAGAAGAAGAAGAAGAAGAAGAAGAAGAAGAAGAAGAAGAAGAAGAAGAAGAAAAAGAAAAAGAAAAGAAAAGAAAAGAAAAGAAAGAAAGAAAAGGAGGAGGAGGAGGAAGATACATCACACAGTCCTAAACGCTTGGGAAGGGTTCGACTAGTGATTTGTGATACAAAACCCAGCATAGTCATCTCGTTTGCTGTGTACACTGTTGTTTTTGTGAATAATAATAATAATAATAATAATAATAATAATAATAATAATAATAATAATAATAATAATAATAATAGTAATAGTAATAGTGATGATGATGATGTGGGGTCTTTGATGCTCTCTGAGTTTGGTTGTTTTCTTCCAAACATTTCATGACCCAACTAGGTAACACTATCAGTGCTAGAAGGGAATGGGGATTGTGGAGAGGAGGGTGGTTGTTTTTCTAAGAAGCGAAGGTATCTAGTACACTTTCCTCCTCCTCTTTTCTCCACAACAACCCTGGGAGGTAGTTCAGGAAGAGCGTGAGAGGCTGGCCCCAAGTCAGGCAGAGCTGTCTTTCATGTCAGGGCAGGACTAGAACTCACATCCCCCTCCCTGTTTTCTAGTGCGGGGCCTTAACCTCTGGAGACGGAACGGGGTAATATAAGAGAGACGCGTGAAGCGCCCCGCTCGGACCATGTTTCCTCGAAGGGGATCTTGTCAGTTGTTGTGTCCCAATCGCACAAGGAAGTCGTGATGGCTGCTGTCAACAGGCCTCCACTGCAAACGCCCCCCCGCCCAGAACTTTGGGGTGAAACGTTTTAGCAGAAACTTCCTTGGGTGGAGCTGAAAATGGAAGAGCATCCGACGACTTACGACCATCGCAGGCAAGGAAGCACCAGCTCATGGTTGGAGACGGTGGTTCCTTATATTACATGCGGTGGTCGTAAGTGTGAGGACTGGGTGTGAGTCACTTTTTGCCAGTGCTGCTCCATGTCTTACTATGGAGGGGGAGGAGGGGGAAGGAAAAGTAAAAGAAGGAGGGAGAGAGAGAAAGAGAGGGAGAGGGGAGGGAGGGAGAGAAAGGGAGACAGGGAAGGAGGGAGAGGGAGAGGAAAAGGGAGTGGGAGAAAAAGAGAGAGGGAGGGAGAGAAAGGGAGTGGGAGAAAAAGGGAGAGAGGGAGGGAAGGAGAGGGGAGGGAGGGAGAGAAAGGGAGACAGGGAAGGAGGGAGAGGGAGAGAGAGGAAAAATGAAGGAGGGAGAGAAAGGGAGAGGGAGAGAAAGGGAGGGAGAGGAGGAGGAGGAGGAAGAGAGAAAGGGAGAGAAAGAGAGGGAAGGAGGGAGAGGGAGAGAGGAAAAGTAAAAGAGGGAGAGAGAGAAAGAGAGGGAAAGGAAAAGTGAAAGGGAGGGAGAGAGACAGAGAGAGGGAGGGAGGGGGAGGCAGAGAGATGCCCCTCATATAAATCAGCTATTCAGAGTCTCTTGACAGGCGGCATATAAATTTAAGAAATAAAATAAAACAAACAATGGAGAATAACCAAAGGGCTTTCCTCTCCTCCTTTCCCTCTCAGGTCTGATTCTCTGCTCCCAGCCAAGGAGCCCAGAGCCACTTTTGGCCACTGCAGTGGAAGGAGAGAAAAGAAGGGGGGAAAAAAACCCTCGATTTTTGCAATTCAGAGAAAAGGTCAGGGAAAAAATGCCCAGTGGAAGATGGTGGAAGGCCGGCCTCCTCGCCTGGGCCCTGGCAGGCGGAATGACACCTTCCGAAGAGCGGCAGACTATAAATTGGCTGGAAAGGATTAATAATACATGCCATATAATATATTCATGATAGTTCTATGGGCATGCTATGGATAATATACATTAATATATAACCAGCCTTACAAATAATTCACAGTGTTCTCTCCCTTCTAATTACTGGACACCAGGCAGCCTATTTATTTTGTGGCAGGGATTAGGAAAGGCATTAATGACTGTTGGGCCCATCCCAAACTTCCTCCCTCCCTCCCTTTCTTTTCCTCCTTCCCTTCCTTCTTCTTTCCTCCCTTTCCTTCTTCTCTTTCCTTCCTCCCTTTCTATTCCTTCCTTCTCATATATTTTCTCTTCTCTCCCTTTTTCTCTTCCCTCCTTCCTTCTATTTCTTTTCCTCTTTCCCTTCCTCCTTCCCTCCCTTTTCTTCCTTTCCTTCTTTCCTTCCTCCCTTTCTACTCCTTCCTTCTTTCCTCCCTTTCTTCTCATATATCTTTTCTCTTCTCTCTGTTTTTCTCTTCCCTTCCTCCATTTCTTTTCCTTCTTTCCTTCCCTTCTCCCTCCCTCCCTTTCTTTCCTTCCTTCCTCTCCCTTCATTTCTTTGTCTTTTTCTTTTTGTCTCTTTCTTTCTCTTTCCCCTCTCTCTCCTCCTTCCTTCCTTTTTTGTAAAGCAGCCCCGTTCATTGGATTATTAATGGATTCCCAAACAGTCCTGGCGCAAACAACGCGGCATGAATATTTGATGGGCCATCCAGAGCTGGCCCATTCATCATTTATAACAGGCTGCAAAAACACGATAAAACATTTATTATATGTTTATAGATCACTTCATACCAAAGCAAAGTTGTGTTATAAATGCATTATTAATCCTCCACGCCGTTTATAGGAATCTGTTGTAATAAGGATTTACCATATGTTGCTCTACAACGGGGATAATAAATAGGATGTCGGCAGCTGACGGAAAATAGATGGACACCCAAGACTTTTTTCCTCTGCAGCCGGTTCTGGCGAGGTAAAGGAAGATAGACACACCTGCCGACCTTGAGATAAAACTCAGAAATGCAGAGAGGTGGGCAAAAGACCTGGAAGGAAAACTCACCAGAGTTTTTAGCTCAGGACTGGCCTTAAACCAATAAAACTTTGCAAGTTTTGGGCCACCTTAAAGGATCTGCTCCAGCCCAGCACTGGACCTGAGGCATTTAACAGATCAAAGGGACCTTGTAGGTCATCTAGTCTAGTGGTCACCACTGGTGGTCCGCAAGAAAATCTTGGTGGTCCACAGAGAAATGTCACCCTCAAAGCAATTAATCCAAGCTGCACAGGAACGCAAGGCTGAGCCGCCCACATGGCCCGCGGGAACACAAGGCTTGCGTTGCTTGCATTGTGAACGAGGTAGTGAGGGGAGGGGGGGAAAGGGTGGAGTGGGGGAACTTGCCCCACACGCCTGGCCTGGCCACTGGGCTACTTCTTTCCGCCTCTTTCTTGTTCTGCTTTTGGCTGCATGCAAGGAAAGCAGCAGAAGTCTTCCTTTCTCTCCCCCAAACTCCACCAGAAATGAGTCTTTGGGACCCCGCAAGGCCTCCTGCTCCAAGAAGCTGCGCCAGCAAAGACTCATTTCTGGCAGAGTTTGGGGGAGAGAAAGGAAGACTTCTGCTGCTTCTGCTGCTTTCCTTGCATGAAGCCAAAAGTCTCTCTCTCTTCCCCTGAGAACGGAGCTGGAGACGGTATCCTGTGATCCCAAATAAAGAACAATCAATCGATAGGAAAACGGGTGGGGAATTTTCCTGCAGACTTTTTTGGGGATTTTCCCAGGGTCACTGGTCCGCGAGATTTAAAAGGATGAGTTTGGTGGTCCCTGAGGTCTAAAAGGTTGGCGAACCCTGATCTAGTCCAACCCTCTACCCGAGCAGGTGACCCTACACCATTTCTGACAAAATCGATTCCTCCCACCAGTTCTTGTAATAATGGCTTTCGCTTTCCTTCTTCAAGATCACCTCCCAGTCTTTGAAATTTGCCTCGCAAATCATGATCGAGGAAGTGGCAATTAAAAGCCTGTGTGTGTGTGTGTGTGTGTGTGTGTGTGTAATTGTGGGCCAGCAATAAACCAGAATTGTTATGTTTAGTGGCTGCTTGGCTTCAGATCACCCTCCAATATGAACCAATTAACCTCTTCTGCTCTGATGCAGGAGCTAAATTAATACGATGAGGTCAAGCTGGCTGGCAGCTGACGGCTTTTGCCAAAGACGAGCCAAGGCTTTGCAAAAGGAAAGGTTTGCTTGGAGAGAAAATGTCACCCAGCTTGGCGGCCCATATTTGAAGGTGCCACGGACAGGAGATTCTCCTTGGACCCTTTTTCTGAGCTCCTCCAAATAGGCCAAACTTAGTTCAATTTGTTGTTGTTGTTGTTTTAATAAAGAGAAACCTCTCTCGGGTACGTCGATTTAACTTTAATAAATGGAGCCTCTTCCCTTTGATCCAGAATTCCCAAACTTTTAACCGGGCACCTGGTCTAGATTCCTCCAAATGGGATCTCTTTTACAAGGAGGATACATGCATTCAGCACCACTTCCTGGTGAAAAGTAGATTAGGTTTCCAGCTACAATATTTTCAAAGAAAAAGAAGGCTCCAGGCCAACAATTCCAAATTTCTGGGCTTTTAATTCTTACCGAGAAGGCTCAGTGTTTTGGGCTCCTTCGATTTGGTGGTTTTTTGTTTTTTTTAAAATAAGAATAGCATCAACTAAAAAAATGCTTCTTTGGTCTTTTTAGTTGCCAGCAGAAAAGCAGCGCATTCCTTAAATGCTTCAGATAATCGCCTTGGCAGCCGAAGCTGTTGGCGCACAAGATTATTACTGGAGAGCATGATTGATGACTCTCGGTTGTGGATGTGTCCCATTGGAGAATATACATCCAGGGGGTGGGGGAAGACCAGGGTCAAGGGTGAGATGAATGATGTATCTTATGTTTGGCTGCACCCAGGAAACGCCGACATGGTCACTCCTAATAAATCATTTTTTTTTTACTCCAAGAGATGCGGCTAGAGACTTATGATTTGAATGGGGGTGCATTGTCGGAGTCTTTGACATGGAGATTCCCCCCCTTTTTTCCTACATCCTCCCTCCTTTTGGCTAGTCTTCTTGCGCTCACCAACCATAGCTGCTTTCACGTCCTATGTCCATGTTTCAATACAGGAGACCGTGACTTACAAGATACAACCGTTCATTTGCTGACAGGTTAGAACAGCACAGAGAAAAAGTGACCTGCGACTCATTTTTTCACACTTACAACCGCTATAGGATCCCCACAGTCACGTGATCCAAATTCAGCTGCTTGGCCACTGACTCACATTTACGACGGTTTGCACGATTCCGGGGTCGTGGGATCCCCTTTTCTGACCTTCTGACGAGCAAAGCCAAAGGGACAGCCAGGTTCCCCTAACAACCGTGTCACTAACTTAACACCTGTGGCGATTCGCTTAGCGACTGTGGGAAGAGGAGTCGTAAAATGGACCAAAGCTCGCTTAATAATGGTCTCACTTAGCCACGGAAATTTTAAGCTCAATTCTGGTTGTAACTTGAGGAATACCTGTATTATTTAGCTGCGATTCTACATGGAGCAAAACCTTTTCTTCAAACTTGCACATGAGTTCAAATGGTGTGTAAGTTCGCTGCCCCTTTGCACTAAATTTATTGGCAAAAATCTCAATTCTTTCTTTTAGGCTGTTGTTTTTCTTCCCCTCCTTTTCACCCCCCCTTTTTTTTCCTCTTCTTCCTTGGCTGTCCTTCCTTCTCTCTTTCTCTCGCTCCTCTCTCCAGGAACCCGAGCCCTGCAAGAAAGAAGAAAGAAAGAAAGAAAGAAAGAAAGAAAGAAAGAAAGAAAGAAAGAAAGAAAGAAAGAAAGAAAGAAAGAAAGAAAGAAAGAAAGAAAGAAAGAAAGAAAGAAAGAAAAGCGCCTGGCAACAATTAAGAATTTCATTATGATACAATAGGACAGTTATTACACCAGCATAATTATTAAGCCATAATTGCTAATTGTCTTATTAGCATTTAACAATTATGCAAATAAGGGCAAACAGGCTGTAATAGCAATAAAATGACTCCTTTTATTTTTACACTAATAAAAAGAGATTGCAGATTGCGTTGGTGATGGCCGTTTTGCTCTTTGGGAGTTTTATTGGAAATGGCTAAGGAGCCAAACCAAGCACCGAGGCGATCCCAGGGGGGTCGGGGGGGGTCAGGGGGCTTTGGGGGGTGGGTGGGAGAGCCAGGGTAAAAGCAACCACATTAAACCTCAGATGATAATGGGCTTGGGATTCTCGCGGTGGGCCCAGAGGTGGCATTCAGCCGGTTCTGACCGGTTTTGGAGAACTGGGAGCAGAAATTTTGAGTAGTTGGGAGAACCGGCCAATCCCACCTCTGACTGGCCCCGCCAACCCCCCATCTCTTCTCTGCCTCCCATCGAGTCCCAGCTGATCGGCTGGGTCTCCTTGGGTTGCCCTGCACAGGAGAACGGAGCTGGAAAGCAGGTCAGTGGGGTGGGAAGGGGTTTTCGGCAGGATTCTTCCCCTGCCACTCCCACCAAGCCACGTCCACAGAACGCCACAGCCACAGAACACCACGCCCACCAAGCCACGCCCACCGCTGATCGGCTGTGTCTTCTTCGGTTGCCCTGAACAGGAGAACGGAGCAGGAAAGCAGGTTAGTGGGGTGGGGAGGGAACGGGGATCTCGCAGTGTCCTTCCCCTGCCACGCCCACCAAGCCACACCCACAGAACCAGTAGTACAATTTTTTTGAATCCCACCACTGAGTGGGCCAGTTATCTGGAGCCCCACTTCCTGCTCCGAATTCTGGCCGAATAAGTGAAGCAGGCCGAACGCAGAGTCCAGCAGAGGGGCTGGCAAACTCCAGAAAACTGATGCTCCCTTTTTTGGACACAGCCGGGGTCCCCCTGCAGATGTTCGAATAAGGCTGTAATATTTCGTTGACAAATAAAATACCAGAAGCTGCTAAGTCTCTGGAGAGACACCCCTCCTCCATCCTATCATATTCCTCTTCTGGATAAGCCAACTGATACCTTCTCCGTGTTTTTTGGACTACAATTCCCCGTATCCTTTGGATATCGTTGCCCCGGGAGAAACTCATGGGGTCCAAGCATCCAGACACGGGTTGCCAACTCCTGTTTTTAAATTATTGGCATTTGGGGGTGGGGGGGAGAGGCACTAATCTACCTATTTGGAACCTTCTGGTCAGCTGTACTGGCTTTCCTAGGATTCCTCTCTCAGCTTGGAGGCAGAAGGATCTGCCCAAGATGGTCAAAAAAGTCAAGATGGCAGCCCCAAGAATATAACCAAAGCTCTGGCCTTGTTTTCACGCAACTCGCCAACGGTTGGACTGGGTTGAGGCAGCTTATATGAGCCCCTCCAGATTCACTGGGGGTCCTGTTTCGCTTCAGCAAATAAATCAATAAATTTGCACAATAAATGTGCTAATAAAAACCTGCGAGGAAGCCATCAAATGCAGAGAGAGAGAGAGAGAGAGAGAGAGACTCCTTTCGTGCAGGGCTTCGCAGATGCAAATTCGCGTGAGATATGCGGGGGCCCAACACCCCACCCCACCCCCCACAAAAAAAAACCCATCACGGATGCAGTTCAAATCCTGGAAGACAAGTTCTGCAATTGGAATAAATTATGCCTGGGGAACTCTTGAAAGTGTTGCACCTTATTTGAAATTCTACACTCTGATTCTTCTACAGAATCAAGAATATTATAAATAATAAAGAATATGGCATTAATATTCTAAAAATATTCTAATCTGTTGTTCTATTTTATTCTGAATTCCATTCCATTCCATTTTCTATTCTATTCTAATCTTTTTCGTATTCTATTCTATTCCATTCCTCCTATTCTATTCTATTCTTTCCTATTCTATTCTATTCTATCCTATCCTATTCTTTCCTATTCTATTCTATTCCATTTCCTATTCTATTCTTTCCTATTCTATTCTATTCTATTCTATTCTATTCTTTCCTATTCTATTCTATTCTATTCTATTCTATTCTATTCTATTCTTTCCTATTCTATTCTATTCTATTCTATTCTATTCTATTCTATTCTTTCCTATTCTATTCTATTCTATTCTATTCTATTCTATTCTATTCTATCCTATTCTATTCTATTCTATTCTATTTCTATTTCTATTCTATTCTTTCCTATTCTATTCTTTCCTATTCTATTCTATTCTATTCTATTCTAAATATTTTCCCTAGGAATCCTGCAAAGAAGGGAGACAAGATGGAAGGAATTAAATTCAGATTCCATCCCTGAAGCCCCATTTCTGCAATTGGAATCAATTAAGAAGCCCTGAGTAATTTTTGTTTTTACCATATTCGGACTTCTTCACTGATGCTTCCAACTTGGAACTATTTTCCCCAGGAATTCTTCAAAGGGGGGGAGGGGGAGGTTGGGAGAGAGAAACGAAGCAGCTGAATTCCAGCCTTTTTTCTTTTTCTTTTCCCCTCCCCGATTTTCTCGGAAAGCAAACCGAGCCAGGCGCCAAGACAGCAGCGCTCACAAATCTGGCCGGTCGTTGGCCCGAGTCAGCGCTTAAAAGCCACTCGGTGGCTGGTTAAGCCAAATTCATCATCCTTAAGCTGCCCGGGGGAAACCACTCCGTGATTAGCCTCGGATTTCATTCCAGGCCCTCTGTGGCCACTAAAGCCACGTGCTGAAGCCGAGGCGGCCGAATATAAACGGTTTGTTCCTTCTCTCTCCGGAGGTGGAAGCAATTTCCGAGGTGAGAAGCTGGTGGCTTGAGGGGGATTTTGAAGCTCTGGCCGAAGTGGAGATGGAGAGAGAGAGAGAGAGAGAGAGGCTGGGAAGGCCAGGCACATCCTTCTGGGAGCCTCACCTGGCCCTCCCCAAGGTGCCTCAAGGGCAGCCAGTGGGGCAGTTGGCTCGCCCGGTGGAACAGATTGGAGATCCATTTGTTCTGAAATAGCAGCATAGGGTTTCCTGCTTAAAGCAGGGGGTTGGACTAGAAGACCTCCAAGGTCCCTTCCGACTCTGCAGCTCTATTCTAAGATAGAGTGCCCCTAAATAAGGGTGCTCCATCTGCTATGGTGACAATTGGCTAATTCCATCTCTTGGGGTGGTGGGGGCAGGTTTTACTTTTGGCACAATGGATTGTTACTAGTAATTCTTCCCAATTGACTCCTCATACTGTCCTCGACTCACAACAGTTTCATTGAGTGACCATGACTTCAAGTGACTTAGGACCGTTTCTCAGCTAGGACCTTTGCGGCAGCCCCACGGTTTCACGTGATCAAAACCGACTGACTCATACTTACGACCGTTGCTATGCCCCAAGGTCACGCCATCCCTCTTTTGTGACCTCTGGCAAGCGAAGGTGGATGGGGAAAAGCCCGATTTCACTTAACAACCGGGTCATTGGCTTATCGAATGCTGTGATTCGCTTAACGACACGAGGCCGAGGAAGGCCGTAAAACGGGGCGAAACTCACTCAGCAAGTGTCTCACTTAACCACATGTTGGTCTCAGTTGTGGTTGTAAGTTGAGGAGGACGATCCGTATTATTTAGCCGCAATGGAGCAAAGCCAAAAAAAAACCCAGCGGAAAATCAAAAGGAAGAGTTGTATATTTTTGGAAAGAGCACGAAACACAATGTTTTAATTTAAAAAAAGGGGTAAGAAAAGGAGACCGTTTGGATGTTCTACTGCCGAAGTTTCCAACCTTGGCCAACTTTTAAGTCTTGTGGCCTTCAATTTCCCGAATTCTTGGAGTTGAAGCCCACAAGCCTTTAAAAAGTTGCCAAGGTTTGTTACCCCTGTCCTATGGGACGGAATCTGATCCCCAGGAAGGGTTTAACAAAGCACCCCCAATATTATTATTTTTTAAAGCTCCGTATCCTCAAAATAAAATCACTCCTCCTGCTCGACTTGTGACCACCGTGGATGAAGGAATGTGAGGACGGGGAAACGTCTTCCTTCTCGATCAAGCCAGGATCCAGAAGGGAAACACATTCCTGGGATCCTTCCAAGTCTCTTCTTCCATCGGAGAAGTTCCAGCTCGTGGATGTTGGTCTTGTCCACAGAAGGGCTGGCCGGCCACCTGAGACAACGTCCGCCTTTGGATCTGCTCCTCCACCCTTCACATCATGGCCTCCATGTGCAAAATCTTCAGGGCTTCTGAGATCTGGGTGCTGGTGTCCATCTGTCCGTACATGCCCACCAGGAAGGCCCTCTGGAGCAGGGCAGCCGCGTGTTCTGGGACCGGGAGGGAAGAAGAGGGGAAAGGAAAGGTTAGGGAAATAAGAGTGAAACGAAACACCTGAACGCTCCTCTTTTAGCTCAAGGGTGTCTCTCCTTAGGATATTCCAAGGCGCCTGGGATGGTCTCCCCACAGGTGCAGCAGAAGCAGTTAGATGGCTACCTCCGGGAGGTAACTGAGTTGTAACGTGGGACACATTGCAATTCTATGGCTTCGTTTGGTGGTGGTTTTATTATGCTTTTATCTTAGTTTAAATTTTTATCTCCTATATTGTATTAGCCACATATTATATACCTCTCTCTCTCTCTCTCCTTCTCCATTTATCTATCATCTACCTCTATTTCTATCTATCTCTCTATCTCTATCTACCTATCATCTATATTTCTCTCTCTCTACCTATCTACCTATCATCCATCTATCTCTGCCATCTATCTCTCTACCTACCTACCTATCATCTATCCATCATCTACCTCTATTTCTCTCTCTCCCTATCATCTATTCTCTCTACCTACCTACCATCCATCTATCTACTTATCATCCATCTATTTACCTATCATCTACCTCTATTTGTATCTATCTCTCTATCTCTACCTATCATCTATATTTCTCTCTCTCCCTATCTACCTATCATCCATCTCTGCCATCTACCTACCTACCTACCTACCTATTATCTATCTATCCATCCATCATCTATCTCTATTTCTCTCTCCCTATCATCTATTTCTCTCTCTCTCTATCCACCTACCTACCTATCATCCATCTATCTACTTATCATCAATTTACCTACCTATCATCTACCTCTATTTCTATCTCTCTATCTATCTACCTATCATCTATATTTCTCTCTCTACCTTCTTATCTACCTATCATCCATCTACCTATCATCCATTTATCTCTCCCATCTATCCAGCCATCCATCTATCATCTACCTTTATTTCTCTCTCTCCCTATCATCTATCTCTTTCTACCTATCTACCCATCACCCATCTATCTACTTATCATCCATCTATCTACCTATCTACCTACCTACCTATCATTTACCTCTATTTCTCTCTACCTATCATCTATATTTCTACCTACCTACCATCTACCAATCATCCATCCATCCATCTACCTACCTACCTAATCTATCATCTACATCTATTTCTCTCTCTACATACCTATCATCTACCTGCCTACCTACCTGTCCGTTCATCCATCCATCCATCCATATATCCTAATGCTTTATTTAAACTAACTTTGTATATCAGTGATTGCATAACATCCGTAAAGGCCATACGCTAAATAAATAAATAACTCCTCCTTTTAAAACAAGAATCGTTTACGACCGATGGATCACAACCGTTCAACGTTACGACAGACCTGCCTTTATTAACTGATGCATGGTTTATCCCAATGCTGTATTTCAGCATTTTCTCTCCCCCCCCTCCCCCACCTCAAGCCTTCCACTATTCTAGATAACAATTCCCATTACCCAGATGATTGATGGTGAGGGATTATGGGAGCCACCTTCTCTTTAGGACCCCTTTGCAAGGCTGGGGTTTGGGGTGCCAGGTCAGGTGAGAGCCTGGACTCACCTTGGCAGAGCAGGGTGTATTCGGGCAGGTTTCTCAGGGCGGTCTGGACGACTTCGAAGTCGCAGCTGCCAAGGCAGTACATGAAGGTGGGCAGGAAATCGGCCGCAATGCTGCAGGTTTGAAAAAAGGAAAGGAGGAGAGAGAAAGAGACGTACACAAAAAAAGAAAAAGGAACCGAGGAGGGTGAGAATCAACCTTTGCTACCTCAGGCCGGCCAGGCGGAGGGTTAGAGGTCTTTTCTGGGGCTGGGGGTTCCTCCTCAGAGCTGAGCCCTGACCTCCTCTTAGCCCCCTCCCCTCTGGGCCCCAGTACCTGGGATTATTCTGAATGGAGCGCAGAGCGAGGTTGAAAGCCAGATTCCGGCAAGTTTCCTCTTCGGAGTTCATCAGTTTTTGCAAGTGAGTCTGAGAAGGGCAGAAAAGGGAGGGAGGGAGGGAGGGGGGAAACACCTGGTGAGCATGCCAAGGCCAAGCCCTTGTGCAGAGTTCTAGGGAAGATCATCAGTGTTGACAGGAGGGGATTCTTGGATTGTTTCAGTACCCAACTAGGTAACATCATGTGCTAGAAGAAGTTTGCAGAAAGGAGGAGGAGGGGAGGAGGAGGAAGAAGAGGAGGAGGAGGACGACTGTTGGGTCCTTACAAGACAACTCAGGGAAGATCAGTTGGGGTGTGTGGTTTTCAGTTTTACCAAATTCTGTTACCCCTACCAAAACTGCCAGGGACCGGGGATCCCACAGGAGAAACCCCCAACAAAAAACAGAGGAGGAGGAGGAAGAAGAGGAGAGTTGACCTACAGAGAAAAAAGCAAGGATTTCCGGCCTCCGCCGAGCCATCTCGTCGATGTCGGTCAGAACCTCCAAGATATCTAAGAAATGGAAGGGAAAGAAAGGAACAATTTGAAAGCGATAAAAAAACAAACAAAGAAAATGGCAGGGAGGGGGCAGCTGTCGATTCACAGGCCTCTTTGGGATGCTCAAAAAAAAAAAAAAGGTGCCAATTTACAATGGGGCTGTAGACAGACTTCATCAAGGCAGCGTTTGTCGACCTTGGTTGTTTTAAGAGGTGTGGACTCTTAAACTCCCAGAATCCCCCAGCCGAGCGGGGCTCGCTTTGACTTACCCTCGACGTTCTGACCCCTGGACAGGCTCTTCATGTAGGGGGCCATTTCAGCGGGGGTGAGTGGCGTGAAGAGGGAGACGCTGACCAGGGGCAAAGATCCAGCTGCGGCCTCATCTGAAACCACACGACGGTATAGAAGTCTAAGGGCTACCGCAGGCTGACTCTGCCCACTGCCAGCAGTTTGATCCTGACTGGCTCAAGATTGATTCAGCCTTCCGTCCTTCCAAGGTCGGTAAAATGAGGACCCAGATTGCTGACTCTGTAAACCGCTTAGAGGGGGCTGTAAAGCAGTATATAAGCCTTAGGGCTGTTGCCCTCCCTCCCTCCCTTCCTTTCCTTCCCTTCCCTTCCCTCCCAGAGGTTAGAATGCAGTATTACAGGCTAACTCTGCCCACCGCCAGAGGTTCGATCCTGACTGGCTCAAGGTTGACTCAGCCTTCCATCCTTCCAAGATTGGTAAAATGAGGACCCAGATTGCTGGGGCAAGAGGCTGACTCTGTAAACCGCTTAGAGAGAACTGCAAAGAACTGGGAAGCGATATATAAGTCTATGGGCTATTGCTAGGTACTTCCTAGAGCAACTAACTTCCACTCCACTGTACTGGTGAGGGATCTGGTTTGTACACAAACCAAGTGTCCTTCGATCACTCAAGAGCTCCACTGGCAAATCCACCAGGGTTATCTGCTTTAGAACCAACGAGGTGACTCACCTCCCAACCATCTGCCCACAAAGACTCCGAGACTCACCGTTCTTTTCATCTTCAGCTCCCCGATCCGAAGCGCCAGCCCGACTGGGCAGGCTGAGACCAGCCAGAAGAGATTTCAGCATCGCCAGGTCGTTGTTGTCCGAGGAAAGGTCACTGCAGAGAAGCCAAAGGTAAGCGTGGAGGCCTTGAGCAAAACTGCCCCAGCTCTTGGGCTTAGCCTGTCAGCTTTGGGAGCTCCCACACTGCCACATTTTGAGCATTGCAAAATGGGAGGGGGGAATTTCTTGGACTGTATGTGGTTAGACATAATAGCATTCTTTTTCTAAGTCAAGGTCATGTTAATTCTGCACCTGGGTGAGGGGAAGTCTCATTGGGATGGATGGTGATTGGGGCATGTGATGCGATGATGGGGGCAGGGGGTGGATTTGTAGTTTTTTTTTCTTATTGCAAGGAAACCCAGAACTTTCAGATTTGGGATTCCCCAGATGTGCCAGTTTACTATCCAAATAAAAAAAAGAACTTTTGAGAAGATGCCTGTCTCGGAGTTACTGGTTGGAGTGGAGGTTTTCTGGAATGCGGACACAGCCCTCAACGCCCAACTGGGACCCAGACAGGAGACTTACTGGAGGGGACTGGAGTGCTTCTGCAGGAAGGAGACGGCGGCCGGAGCATTGGAAGTGATGTACTTGTGAATGAACTGCACGAATTTGGTGATGAAGCAGGCCAGGTGGCGAGAAGACTTCCGGTAGCTCTGAAGCAAAAAAAGAAAGACCGAGCGCAGGTGAGGGGCCTCTGAAGCAACCTGGGGAGAACTTAGCTTCTAGGATCTTCTCAGGACTGTCCCACACAGACAGACAACCTGGGTTTGGCCTGGACCACTTCTGAGGAACCTTGGTTGGGTGCAGAATGTCCGCCTTTTTAAGACTGAAACCCGTTTCTGCAAAGAGAGGTGTCCCAAGTCCTGCTCAGAAGTAACCAGGATTCCCGGCTTCTATGAACTTTGCCTAAGAAATTGGAAGAACTGTGGGAGGTCAGGCCAGGTGCCCTTCTGGGGAGGCCTTGGTGCTATCTCAGCTTGGCTCATGTGATTTCTATGGTTTATGGTGTTGCTTAGTGGGGTCATGAAAGGTCCGCAAGAAAACCACCAAACTCAGAGAGCACTAAGGACCCCATAGTCCTCCTCCTCCCCTTTTCCTCCTCCTTCTCTTCCTCTCCTTTTCCTCTTCTCCGTCTTCTCCTCCTCCTTTCTCTTCTCCTTCTCCATCCACAACCCCACTCCTCTCTAGCACTGATAATATTCCCTAGTTGGATCATGAGAACCACCAAGCTCAGAGAGCACCAAGACCCCCACAATTCGACCTTGAGCCCCAGAGATTCTCTTCCAAAGGTCGTTCTAGAACAGCAGCCAGATAAGTCTGCCCCTGGACCTGCTCAGAGCTGTCACCCAGTCCTGCTGGAGACGATGCAGCAACCTTCTGGGTGATTGTCCCAGGTGGGCTCCTGGGACGGTACTCTCTGCTATCCTGGCGCAGGTGTTTGTGTCTGTCTGTCTGTCTGTCTGTCTGCAGGATGTAGCCCACCCCTTCCCAAAGCCGCAGCCCCTCCCCTACCAGAAGCAACTGAATGAAGGAAAGGAGACAGTCCCACATCGCCCCCTGGTGCTCGTTCTGGAAAACTTGAGGCTGCAGGAGCTCCAGAATGCCGAGCACGTGAAGGAAGAAGGCGAGATGCTTCTGCTGGCGGAATTCCTGGAAATTGAGGTGGATCCGGCCATGCAGCAGAGCAGCAATCATCGGCAGGTGCCTGGGAAGGGACACGGGAGGAAGAGGAGCCACCTTAGGAGGGGAGGGCACACTGTGCCGTGGAGTCGGATGGCTAAGTTTGATAATAATAATAAAAAAAAGAAACCACTGCAATCTCAAAAATATCTGGAGCGCCGCTTGAACAAAATCCCCATCAGTATTTTTGTTGACAAAACCGCCATCGGTCGATTGCAAAAGGCCGCTTGACTCGGAACAGCTTACATCCTGCGATGAGACCCTTGATCCCATCAAACATCCACACCTGCCTAGCATCCCAGTTCCTGGGAAGGCCTTTGTAGGTGGACCAAAGTGCCAAATCCAGTCTAAACGTCTGGCTGGCTGTGTGACAAACCATAACAATAGACAATTGACACCATCGGCATTGACAAAACCCACATCAGTCAATTGCAAAAGGCAGCTTGAACAGCTTACATCCTGCGATGAGACTCTTAATTCCATCAAACGTCCACATCGGCCTATCCCAGGCCCTTGGCAAGGACTCGATACGTGGATAAAACTATGCAAAATCCAGTTTAAACATCTGACTGGCTGTGCGACCACTCATAATAAAAAAATGTGTGTGTGGGGGGGGGAGGAGTTCCTTTTTTTTTTTTAGCTTTCCTGCTCTTTCACACATTCCAAGATCCAAAGAAAGGGGAGGGTTCCGGCTTGGAGCAGAAAGGACAAAGTCACACAATCACACACACACACACACAAACACACCTGCAACCTGAAGATGCTAACAGGACTGAGTGGGGGTTGCGACTCTGGAAGCAGCAGAGGTAATGCCTCCCTTTGGTCTTTGTGTGGCCAAAAACTCTTGCAAAAAAACCAACCCCCAATGTGCCAAGGGGCCACGCACCGGAGCAGGAGGATGGGGTGAGCCACGGCCAGCTTCCGACATGCCATATTGGCGTCCCAGAGCCGGCCTTCGTTCATCTTCACATCGCCGGCATCGGCCAGGAGGGTGATGAACCGGTGGATCAGGCTGTCCAGCTGCAGAGACACGGTCGCGTTAAACAGGTAACAGGTAAGAACAAAGTGGAGCAACGACTGGATGGCCTCCTTTTACTGGTCCACAATGGAAAGCGTCCTCCCACATTGCACGACGGTGTGGTATACTGGCTTGAGAGCCGCAGGCAGAAAGACGCTACAGAGGGTGGTGAGCACAGCACAAAACATTGTGAGCTGTTCCCTGACACTGCTAGATGACCTCGCTAGGGCTCACTGCCTTAGAAGAGGGAGGAAAATCCTCAGGGACCACTCACACCCTGGTCAGCCCTTCTTCACTCTCCTACCGTCGGGTGGGAGATAGAGAAGCAGAGCCAGCCGCACCAACAGGCTGAAGAACAGTTTCTACCCGTGGCTGTCAAGACTCCTGGATGGAAAATAACTTCATGTCAACATAGTAAGACAGACTTGCCCAGGGCGTTGTGCAATAAATTCACATGATGCAATAAGACTGTGTTTTTGTTAGGAAGATTCACTGGGTTAGGGACTTTCTGTCTTCGCTGTGAGTTGTGTTGGGTGTGTGTGTGTGTGTGTGCACGAAGGGAGGCTCAGCCAATCTCATTGTACACCTTGTACTCTTGACAATAAAGGTCGATCGATTGATTAACCCAGGGCTGTCCAACCTTGGCGACTTTTACTATTATTACCTTTACTGTCAGAGTTAAGGGTGGTGAACTGCGGCTCCCAGAATTCCCCAGGGTCTGTAGATATTTTCACAGCCCTCTTTTTGACTCTCACAGCCCTCCTGGGAAGGAGACGGTGACTTCTAAACTTGGGGAGAGCAACACAAAAAAACCCCGCAGGACTCCGTTGCCCAAACTTCTGTGCCCAACCAGAGCAACGTTACCTTGCAGAGGCTGCTGTCGGTGGCCCCTTCGCAGGACAAGAGAGTCTCGGGCCTCGGTACCAAGAGCTCCGGCAGCTGAAGGTACATTTGTAGCAGGAGATCTTGGCACTGTCTTCCCATGGAGCTGAAACGAGAGGGGAGGGTTGGAGGGGAGCGCTTCCGGCAAATCAGCACGGAGCTTGCAGATTTTAGCAGCGCTGCCGCTCCCGTCCAAGGTCGAGTTCGGCTGCTGGGTTTTGCAAAAAACGGGACATTTATTCCCTTGGAGGCCAAAGAAGGGATTCCAAACACATCTGGACGGAGGACCGCAGAAGGATCAGACAGCAGTTTTGGGATTAATCAGCTGCAGCCCAGAATAGGCCGCCTCGGAGAGGATTTCAGAGAGACATAGAGAGTCACTAAGTCCAGATAACATTCAGAAGACTCAGGTAGATATGAGGAGGAGGAGGAAGGGGAGAAGAAGGGGAGGAGGGAGAGGAGAAGGAAGAAGAGGAGGAGAAGGGGGAGGAGAAGAGGGAGAGGGGGAAGAAAAAGGGGAGGAGGAGGAGAGGAGGAAGAGGAGAGGGGGAGGAGGAGGAAGGGGAGGAGAAGAGAGAGAGGAGGAAGAGGGAGGGGAAGGGGAGGAAGAGGAGAAGGGGAGGACGAGGAGAGGGCAGGGGGAGGGGAGGAGGAAGGGGGAGGAGGGGAGGAGGAGGAGAGGAGAAGGAAGAAGAGGAGAAGGAGAAGGGGAGGAGGAGAAGAGGGAGAGGGGGAAGAAAAAGGGGAGGAGGAAGAGGAGAGGGGGAGGAGGAGGAAGGGGAGGATAAGAGGGAGAGGAGGAAGAGGAGGGAAAGAGGGAGGAAGAGGAGGAGAAGGGGAGGAAGAGGAGGGCAGGGGAGGGGAGGAGGAAGGGAGGAGGAGGGGAGGAGGGAGAGGAGAAGAGGAGGAGGAGAAGGGAGGAGGAGAAGAGGGAGAGGGGGAAGAAAAAGGGGAGAAGGAGGAGGAAAGGAGGAAGAGGAGAGGGGAGGGGGAGGAAGGGGAGGAGAAGAGGGAGAGGAGGAAGAGGAGGGGAAGAGGGAGGAAGAGGAGGGAGGAAGAGGAGAGGGCAGGGGGAGGGGGAAGAAAAAGGGGAGGAGGAGGAGGAAAGGAGGGAAGAGGAGAGGGGGAGGAGTAGGAAAGGGAGGAGAAGAGGGAGAGGAAGGAGAGGGGAAGGGGGAGGAAGAGGAGAAGGGGAGGAAGAGGAGAGGGCAGGAGGAGGAGGAAGGGGGAGGAGGAAAGGAGGGAGGAGGAGGAACAACAGGAGATTCAGCTCAATCAGACTTGCAAGACTCACTTAACCGTTGCCCATCTCAACAGTTGTCAACCTTCCGCAGAAAGGGTTTCCTGTTCTGGTCTCCCGACACGCCAGTCGAAACAGCCCACTCCCCTTCATTTACTTATGGGATCTCAGTTCAAGGCAGGCCCACCTCTTTCCCCACTTCTGGATGGAGGAGATCAGGTGCTCGGTGACTTTCTGGATCCTCCGCATGTTCCCATGGCAGCAACTCAGGAGCAGCGGCAGCCGGGACTGGGTGACCGAACAGCCGGTCTCCTTGGGGTTCGTGGATCGGCTTTCCGATTCCGCCAGGATGAGCTCCACCAAGCTCAGCAGTTCGGGGCTCTTCAGGCGCAGCACGAACTCTTCTCGGCGTTTCTACCCCGCGGCCAGAAGGGACGGATCAGGCCGGATCGGTGCGGGAGATCCGAACGGATCCAATGAAGACTCAGTTCGGACCAAAACAAAGTCAATGAACTGGATCCAGGTCTTTAAAAAGTAGGGCGGGGGTCCCCAAACTTGGCCACTTTTAAGACTTGTGGACTTCAACTTCCAGAATTCTCCAGCCAGCCAAGCTGGCTGGAGAATTCTGGGAGTTGAAGTCCACAAGTCTTAAAGTGGCGGTTGCACGTGCTCGCACGCCAGCACCCAGAAGGCAATGCGCCCCACCCCCACCCCCTGCGCATGCGTGCGCAATCCCCCTCCACCGCCCTCTTACCTGCACTGCGCCTCACAGCTGATTTTCAGCTGGTTTGAGGCCTTTTTCGGCCTCCCGGAGGGTTGGAAAAAAAGCCTCTGCAGGCTTTGCAGGCCAAATAATAGGCCCGTTTCGTCACTTCCGGTGTTTACAGGCACACACGTACCTGTGGGATCCTTTGGTCTCTCCCTTGCCAGATCCGGGGCATATGAATGCAGGCCCACAAGAAATCCAAGGAAGCCGTTGGGTCAAAACTGTTTGGAGAGATCAAAGTGAGGATGCAGCACCCAAAAGGGCTGTTCATTGAACAACGGTCTCTTTTGCCCAAGTCCCACTTCCCAGACCCAACTGTGCACTGCACCGCCTTTCGCTTGGGAGGCTGTTTTCTAAAACAGAATATGAGCCAGCTGGGTGCTGCAGCTGCCAAAAAGCCCAACGCCATCCTAAGCTGCATTAATACAGGGATAGAATCAAGATCATGGGAAGTGATTCTACTGCTTTATAACGCCTTGGTATGACCACACTTGGAATACAGCATCCAGTTTTGGTCTCCACAACATAAGAAAAGATGTTGAGACTCTGGGAAAAGCGCAGAGAAAAGCGACAAAGACAATTAGCGGGCTGGAGGCTAAAACATATAAAGAACTGTTGCAGGAATGTCCAGTTTAATGAAAAGATGGACTGGGGTGATAAGACAGCAGACTTTCAATATTTGAGGGGCTGCCCCAAAGAAGAAGGGATCAACCTCTTCCTCAAAGCACTTGAAGGCAACACAAGAAGCAACTGATAGAAACTAATCAAGGAGAGAAGCAACCTAGAACTAAGGAGAAATTTACTGAAAGTGAGAACAATGAACCAGTGGAACTGCTTCCTTTCAGAAGTTGTGGGTGCTTCAACACTGGAGGTTTTCAGGAAGAGGCTGGACAGCCATTTGGGTGAAATGTATAGAGTTACCTATTTGGAGGTACACTAGAGGACTTCCTAGACCCCTTCCAACTCTGTTATTGTTTAAGAAAACCACGGAAGGGGAGCTGGGATGGGGGAAACCCAATCCCTCCCATGAAATCCACATCCGCCTGTTTGCTCTCTCACTCACCCTCTTGTTAACCTGTCTTTCCAAAAGACCAGCCGTAGCTAAGTTGCAGAAAACTATCAAAGATCTGCTGGCACCTTCAGGATCAAGGCAATGATTGTGGCCTAAAGTCATGCCTGCCACAGGATTGTAAATCACCAAAGCTGAGGCAGCAACACACAGCAAAGTTTTCTCACAACTTTGGGAAATCAAAGGCCAACTTGGACGATGAAATGGAAGAATGAGGAATGAAGTTCAGAAACCATCCGCTTTCCAACCTGCAACAAGGCCCTTCTTGACGGTTCCACCATAGAGCGAATGCCAACTTCTTCTACGAAGTAGAACTTTCTACCAGCTTGCTGGATCAGACTGTGGATTATTGGCCAGGTCCTCTACACATGGGTGATGCTGGCAGCCTTACCTGCACTCTTGGCTTCTGCAGAGCAGAGTCCTGATGCAACAGTGAAGCGTGGTCCAGCTGGACTGGTGGGTCAGGAGTGCCAGAAGGTATGGACGGAAGGAGAGGAGGGGCTCGGATTCAGAGGAGTCTTTACCCTGCGGAGGGAAAAGGAAAGGCTAGAAAAGGGGCACCAACAGGCCAGCAGCAGTGTCAGTCAGGCAAAGCAAAGATTCAATCTCTGGAACTGATCCCAATTCAACACCCAAAATGGTTCCTGCACTTTCAGTTCTGAGTACATGCGTGGAACCAAGTTTCTTTGTATGTTTTCTGAAAAGAATCTGCATCGGGCTACCCAGTTCTTCCTTCTGTCAACTCATCAAACATTTCTAGGCCTGTTTTAGTAGTTGCCATAAAAAAGGGGGGGAGGAAGGAACTCTTGGAAGAGCAGCTGAAAGCGAAAGTATATTCCAACTCTTCTCTTTAAAAGATTGTAACTAAAATACCAGAGCTTTTGCCTGCAAATATATTTTAATTGGAGAACGTGAAAGATGACACCCAGCCTATGAACGTGCTCAATTGGAGAATCTGGTTTGTGAGACACCCAGCGGGGACTGTAAATGACGTAGGCCAGAGTTGGCTTCATATAGGGCAATGCCAGTATGTCGCCTCTAACGAATCCTTGGAAGTTTTTTGAAGTTTGGCTCGAGAATCATGATTTAATTAGAGCGATTGCTGGAATCCTGACACCTTCCTCAACTTGCTTCAGATCCAAAATACATTCGCTTGTGAGAATGTTAAGGATTCTAAACTGATGACTTGCTTGACTCCGCCCCTCGGGATCTGCCTCTTCTCCGCCTACATGGTCTCCCTACAGATTTCTGCAGCATCTGCTCCCAGAGATGGTTGTCTGGACCAGGCAGATTCTGCTTGCACATCCTCAAAATTGCAAGAAGCCCACACCGTGTAGGGCTTCCCAGCACTTGAGGGACGGCCATTTCTCAACGTTGACCGATGTTCCAGACCAATCCTCACCTTATCCCGGGAGAACAGCAGTTTCTGCTGGAGGTCAGGGCAGCTGCTGACAACTTCTGGATCCAGCAACTCCAACCAGTCGATGAAGAGACCAGAGGCGCTTTCGACACTGAAGGGGGAAAACAGCAGCGGGTGGAACAATGGAACAAAGTCCCCGGAGGAGACAGGAAGGAACTGAAGACCAAGAACCCAACCAGAAGAGTCAACCCAACCTGGAGTTCTCGGCTTCTTTCTTAATGCAGCTTTCCTGTCTGCACTGGAGCAGTAGGGAGGTCACCACCGAGATGGGCCCAGAAGCAGGGAAATGGGGCGTCCTCTCTGTGGCCACGGAGAAGAGGGTCACCAGCAGCTCCTCCAGATATGGCGAGCGTGTTTTGGTCAGGCCTTCGAGGACTGGAAGGGGAGTAACAAAAGTGTTCTGAGACTCAAGAGGAGAAGGACAGGCAGGGCAGGAGAAATGGGAAGAGAGGGGCAACCCTACCTTTGCTGACAAGCTCTGGTTCCACATTCCACCTTTTGCTGGACTTCAAGGTGGTCACGATGGCGCGGACGGTGGAGCCGATGACTTCAGAGTTGTGGCAGAAGGCCAGCGCGTCCGCCAGGTGCAAGAACCCCGCCTGGGCTGTAGTTACAGAAAGGAAAGGGCTGTGAAGTGGCACGGAAGGAAGATGGGCTCCGCTTGGGAAGGGCCCCTGGTTCCATGCCTGCTAAAAAGGCTCAGAGTTGTTAAATTTGTGTGGACTTCCAACTCCCGGCTGGCTGGGGAATTCTGGGAGTTGGAAGTCCACAGATCTTGATTTGGCCAAGGTTGAGAGAAACACTGTTCTAGAGGCCACGAATAAAATGCAGAGAGTCTGAACCAAGACTGTTGAGATGTGGCTCAAACAAGGATGTTTGTTCCCCTCTTGGCCAACTGGGTCTCTTTCAGATTCTGGTCTCCCACCTTATTCCTGTTTCAGGATGGTGCGTGAACCCCACCCCTTAGAGAGCCAGATTGAAGGGCTGCATTCACAAAACACCCAAAACTTCATTCGGATTTGGGTGGGTTCCCCTTTGTGTGAAGCAGCCCGCTGGGTCAGGTCAATGTACCGCCTGAAGACAGAAAAGTAGTTAATGTAGTCCCTGGGGCTCTGGAGAGTGACCACAGGGAAGATTCAAGAGTTGCCAACCAAAGATATTTAAATTGAAAGTTATCTGCTGCTCCCCGCCAAAAAATCCTTTCCATGTACTTCCTACCGTCGCTGATCCTATGTTGGGATGAAAACTGAACCGCGAAGGACTTGAGCTGCGTCCGGAGAAGACTATCTTCCACCCCTGGGCTCTCCAGCCACTGTAACATCTGCATGAGGACTTTGAAAAACAGCGAGGAGAAGGCCTCGTCTTGGGGAGCGTGGCGCTGGGAGGAGGGAGAGGAGGAAGAGGAGTTATACAGGTAGAACTGCTGAGCTCCAAAAGGGCCCTTCAAAAGGCCTGGGAGGAAAGTCCTACTCCTTGCTAAGCCTTCCCCGGGCGAAGATCCCAAGAGCTGAAGTCCTCCACTACCAGGAGAGAATCGCCTTTACGGCCCAAGGGGCTTTGAAACAGGACGTTTGGCCACAGGAGCAGCACAGGGTCGCGTGGCAGTGAGAGGGATGGCATGTACATTTTAAAAAAATAAAACAAAATCATAGAATAAAATACAATAAATACAATCAAATCATAAAATACAATACAATCAAATCAAAAATCAAATCATCAGATCAAATCATCAGATCAAATCAAAAATCAAATAATAACATCCAATAAGATAAATCAAAGCAAATCAAATCAGATTTGAATAATCAAAAAATCAAATCATTAAATCAAATAAAAAAAACCAAATCAAATAATAACATCCAATTATAAAATAAATCAAAGGAAAGCAAATCAGATTAAAATAATCAAATCAAACCACTGCATGCCATTTCATTATGGCCCTTCCTGGCTGTGCCTGCCCCTCCCTCTCCCGCCCCCTCGGCCTCCCCCCCCCCAAGCCTTATTCCAGACAAGGCTCACACAGACCCTCTTCTTATATTCCGGATTATTCAAACTTTCCTACTCCTCATTCCTTTGGCAAGGGGTGTGTGTGTGTGTGGGGGGGGAGAATCTCATTTGCCCCTTCCGATCCGTCAATCTTAGACCAGGAGCCCCTCCCAATATGAGCCCCTTTTCCCCCTTAAGGAGGAGGGTCTTCCTGGCCCCTTAGGGCCTCAACCGCAGGGCCACGAGACCAAATGAGACCTCCCGAGAGCCCTTGCTCCTGCCCCAAAGGGCATCAAAAGTGACCATGGGACGCGGCCACCGTCATAAATACAAGCCGGTGGCCGGAATTTGGATCGCGCAACCCTGGGGATGCTGCGACGGTCATAAGTGAAAAACGGTCACAAGTCCTTTTTTTTCCCCAGTGCCATCATCGGAAGTTCCAGCGGTTGAGAAGCCGAGGATATTTTGATGGACGGAAAATTCTTTCATCTCGGGGTCTTCTCCCCCACTCCCCCAGCCCCGCCCAGGGTCTGAGTTATTCCGGCCCCTGGCCGAGAGGAGCCTCACCTGGTGCTGCCACAGCAGGCGCAGGAGTGGGCAGGCCACGACGTGGCTGTGGTGCATGGCCATCACCAGGGCTCCTCCGTGGGGCGAGTTCAAGAGGGCCGCCAGGGCCTTTAGAAGCCGCGCCGCCGCCGTCTTGGCCGAGGGCGAGGCGCCTCCTCCTGGGCGCAGGGGAGCCAGCTCCTGGCCGAGGCTCTGCTGCAAAGCCAGGGCGAGGGGCCGCGGGTTCGAGTTCTGCCAGCGGGGGTCCGGAGCCAGTGGGAACAACTGAACAGGCCGGAGGAAAGAGAGACGGTTGGTAAAGGGAGGAAGCTGTTTCGCTCACTGCTGAACTAGGGGTGCCTGTTCCTTCAAAGATTCCCATCCCTCCAGAGGATAGTCTCTTTCAGGCTGTCCTCGACTTATGACCGTTAACGGAACCTGCCTTTTACGGTCAGAAGTGGCGACGGCTGTAAAGCAGGTGGCCTACGTGACTGGCCTGATTTTATTTGGTTTTTTTTTTTTTTTTTTGCAGTAACTATTAAGCAAATCACCCCAAGTTCGTTAAGTGAATCCAGGGCCCATTAAGAGAAAAGGCCTGTGATGACATCAAAGGGGCGTGGCACAAAAGCAACAAAGTCCCAAAAGTAGGTCAAGTCCCTTTAATTCCTCCAACTTGGCCCCCAATGTCCAGTTATCATCGGCTGGAGAAAAAACTCTCCCCAGAACCGTTTTTAAAGGGAAGAAATTCCATCCAAACCCAAAGTACGTATAGATTATAAATAAAAACCAACGCAAACCACAACTGCAGCAATTAACGGGACAGGGCAGGATAAGGAATGGCCCACTTCAAAAGATAACGAAACACACACACTTGGGAGGACGACAGAGCCCAGATAAGACTTGACAAACCACGATAATGCACACTTTACTTCCAGCAAGGTGCTGTGCACAAATGCTCTTTTTAAATCCTGTTTTCCCAGCTAATGAAAGGGGATCAGGGCCCTTTCCTCCCCGTAAAAAAAAAAAAAAACTTCCAAGGATTCATTAGAGGCGACATATACTGGCACTGCCCTGTATGAAGCCAACTCTGGCCTACGTCATTTACAGTCCCCTGGGACCCTGTTCCTCCCACCCCTGGGTGTCTCCTAAACCAGATTCTCCAACTGAGCACCTCCGCGGTGTCATCAATCACATTCTCCAATTAAATATATTCTCAGGCAAAAGCTCTGGTAGTTTAGTTACAATCTTTTAAAGATAAAGAGTTGGAATGTATTTTCAATTTCAAACTGCTGCACTGCTCTTCCAGATTTCCTTCCCCCCCTTTTTTTAATGGCAACTACTAAAACAAGCCTAGGAATGTTTGATGAGTTGACCTGTCCGTTACCTGGAGAAGGATGCCCGCCAGGTCAGCTTCGGGATCGACGATCGGGAACTGGGCTAAGGCTCGGCTCCTTCCTTGCCCTTGGGGGACCTCAAGGCTGGATTTGATGCGTGGGGCATCATCACCCTCTGAACAGCGAGGCAGATGAAACCTTGTCAGTGGGATGTTTTCAAGGCCCTGGGGATCCAGAGCCCCTCTCCTCTCTCTCTCTCTTTCTCTCCCTCTTTCTCTCCCTCTCTCTCTTTCTCTCTCTCTCTCTGTATCTCACACTTTCTCCCCTCTCCTCTCTCTGTATCTGTGTCTCTCTTTCTCTTTCTCTCCCTCTCTCTCCCTCTGTGTCTCTCTTTCTTCTCTCTTTCTCTCCCTCCCCTCTATCTGTCTCTCTTTCTCTCCCCTCCCCTCTCTCTGTATCTGTCTCTCTCTTTCTCTCCCTCTCTTTCTCTCCCTCTCCTCTCTCTCTCTCTCCACACACACACCCAGAGCAATGTTTATGCAGATTCTCAACCATCCAGCTCATGGTTGTCCCAAAGGTCCTTTTTCAAGAGGCAACTGGACTTTTCTTTTTCTTTGAAGATGTTTCCCTTCACACCCAAGGAGCTTCTTCAGTTCATGAATGGTCCCAACCCTGTTTAGCTTTCCATAAAGATTTTAAAATGTCTATGATCCCGAGTTTGGGGCATTGCATGAACGTGCCACAAAAGTACTTCCTAACGGCAAGCCCCCTCACCATTCCCCCCCCCCCACCATTTCGCATGTTTTAATATAGGCCTTAATTTTGGGGGGGAGGGGCTTAATTTCATTTCAAGCCTATAAAACATGCTGGGACTTCCTATTGGGGGAGGCTGTATTGTTGGAGAAACAGGGTATTATTCTATGTTCTAATGATGACATAACACATAAACGACTCTCAAAAGCCAAATATCGAACCTTGGTGAGACGGAAGGGAGGCGGTGAGGAGGGAGTGGAAGGTCTGCCCGCCGGTGGCTCCTCTTTCATGCTGCACCTCCACGAGATGGGCCATGTAGTCTGTAAGGGAGGAGGGAAGAAATCTCCATCGGAGGCGTGTCCTAGAAGCAGGGGTCTTCAAACTTGACAGCTTGAAGACTTGTGGACTTCAACTCCCAGAATTCCTCCTCCTTCAGTCATGTTAGCTCAGGAATTCTGGGAGTTGAAGTCCACAAGTCTTAAACCAGCCAATTTTGAAGACCCTTGTCCTAGAGCTTGGGGCAGAATCCCAGAAGAATGGCCGGGAAGAGTCTCGCAGGGCGGGCGAGGGGAGGGAAGGGAAAACCCAACCCGGGGTTACTCTTACTCTTGTCCATGATGTTCTGTTCCAGTGTCTGAGGGTCGTGAGAGACAGCTTGGTCCAGATACTGCAGAAGTTTGCTCATGCTGGAAACCGGGATGCCAAAGGACTGGACGAAGAGTAGCAGTTGTTGGGGTTCGAGGTCTTGCAATGCTGGAATAAACAAAAACACCCCCCCAAATTCAACACCCCCTCCAAAGCAAAAGGAGGAGATTTTCTTTCCATATCCGTGTTTACAAAACCATCCTGCAGCTGTTTCTTCAACTGTCATGCCAGACAGACAGTTTAGATCAGGGTGTCCAACCTTGGCAACTTTAAGACTTGTGGACTTCAACTCCCAGAATTCCTCAGCCAACTTTAAGACTTGTGGACTTCAACTCCCAGAATTCCTCAGCCAGCAAAGCTGGCTGAGGAATTCTGGGAGTTGAAGTCCACAAGTCTTAAAGTTGCCAAGGTTGGACACCCCTGGTCTAGATGCATAATTCTGCATTTGTTTATTTTTTTCGGTTATGCTACATGGTGTACATGGGAGGCGGTGACCCTTTGAGAGCTGCGTGCGACGAAATTTCGCTTTGAAGCATGCCGATTAGCGGACGTTCACGGTGACGATAAAACGGTGATTCCACTCTTATCCTTACTCTATTCTTACCTGCATCCACCAAGCGAGGCACCTCCGAACGAATCATGCGCAGCTTCAGCCAATCGGGGAGGAGCAGGGCCTCTTCGGAGGTGTCCACCAGGAAAGCTGTGGGGAGCGACTTCTTCTCGGGGAACCAAATGTCCAGCAGGGTGTAGAAGTCACCGTCGTCCGCTTTAAAAGCAACACGGAAAGAAGGGATGTCTAACCTTGGCAACTGGAAGACTTGTGGACTTCAACTCCCAGAATTGAAGACTTGTGGACCAACTCCCAGAATTGAAGACTTGTGGACTTCAACTCCCAGAATTGAAAACTTGAGACTTCAACTCCCAGGACTGAAGATTTGAGGACTTAACTCCCAGAATTGAAGACTTGGACTTCAACTCCCAGAATTGAAAACTTGTAGACTTCAACTCCCAGAATTGAAAACTTGTGGACTTCAACTCCCAGAATTGAAAACTTGTGGACTTCAACTCCCAGGATTGAAGACAGACTCAACTCCCAGAATTGAAGACTTGAGGACTTCAACTCCCAGAATTGAAGACTTGAGGACTTCAACTCCCAGGACTGAAGATTTGAGGACTTCAACTCCCAGAATTGAAGACTTGAGGACTTCAACTCCCAGAATTGAAAACTTGTGGACTTCAACTCCCAGAATTGAAGACTTGTGGACTCCAACTCCCAGAATTGAAGACTTGTGGACTTCAACTCCCAGAATTGAAAACTTGTAGACTTCAACTCCCAGGACTGAAGATTTGAGGACTTCAACTCCCAGAATTGAAGACTTGTGGACTTCAACTCCCAGAATTGAAAACTTGTAGACTTCAACTCCCAGAATTGAAAACTTGTGGACTTCAACTCCCAGAATTGAAGACTTGAGGACTTCAACTCCCAGAATTGAAGACTTGAGGACTTCAACTCCCAGAAGTGAAGACTTGAGGACTTCAACTCCCAGGACTGAAGATTTGAGGACTTCAACTCCCAGGATTGAAGACTTGAGGACTTCAACTCCCAGAATTGAAAACTTGTGGACTTCAACTCCCAGAATTGAAGACTTGAGGACTTCAACTCCCAGAATTGAAGACTTGAGGACTTCAACTCCCAGAATTGAAGACTTGTGGACTTCAACTCCCAGAATTGAAAACTTGTAGACTTCAACTCCCAGGACTGAAGATTTGAGGACTTCAACTCCCAGAATTGAAGACTTGTGGACTTCAACTCCCAGAATTGAAAACTTGTAGACTTCAACTCCCAGAATTGAAGACTTGTGGACTTCAACTCCCAGAATTGAAGACTTGAGGACTTCAACTCCCAGGATTGAAGACTTGAGGACTTCAACTCCAAGAATTGAAGACTTGTGGACTTCAACTCCCAGAATTGAAGACTTGTGGACTTCAACTCCCAGAATTGAAGACTTGAGGACTTCAACTCCCAGAATTGAAGACTTGTGGACTTCAACTCCCAGAATTGAAGACTTGTGGACTTCAACTCCCAGAATTGAAAACTTGTAGACTTCAACTCCCAGAATTGAAGACTTGTGGACTTCAACTCCCAGAATTGAAGACTTGTGGACTTCAACTCCCAGAATTGAAGACTTGAGGACTTCAACTCCCAGAATTGAAGACTTGTGGACTTCAACTCCCAGAATTGAAGACTTGAGGACTTCAACTCCCAGAATTGAAGACTTGAGGACTTCAACTCCCAGAATTGAAGACTTGAGGACTTCAACTCCCAGAATTGAAGACTTGAGGACTTCAACTCCCAGAATTGAAGACTTGAGGACTTCAACTCCCAGGATTGAAGACTTGAGGACTTCAACTCCAAGAATTTCCCAGCCAGTGCATCTTCACTTAACAACCATGGCAAGAAAAGTCATAAAAGGGGGACAAAACTCACTGAACAAATATCTCACGTAGGAACATCAATCCTGGGCTTGATTGTGGCCGTTAAGCTGAGGACTACCTCTACAACCAGCACCTGTGAGCTATAGAAACTCCCACCCTGTGGGTCGCTTGCACGGCAAGCTTTCCTTCACCTTGAGGGGGTCCGAGGGTCAGCAGAATCACCATGGCGTGGACCACCAGGATGTGCATCGTGGCGGTTTCTCCTCCACTCCAGCGAAGGAAGACTTGATCTTGGGACTCCGACTAGAACAGAGATGGACAGCAACTTTAAGGAGGGTGGACTCCAACTCCCAGAATTCTCCATTCAACTAAGATGTATGGACTTCAACTCCCAGAGTTCCTGAAGTAGCGGGAATGCTGAGAGTTGAAGTCCACCCTTCTTAAAGTTGCAGAGGTAGAGAAACCCTGCCCTAGAAGGTGAAAGGAAAAATAGGACCCAAGGTGGGGAGAGGAGAGAGGGACTCTCACCCAGTTGTAAACCTCGTCGCCTTCTTTGGTCTGGCGCATGCGCTTGATGTAGCGCGAGAAGATGGAGAGCAGAGCCACCAACACGGAGTCGGACTCCGAGCAGTAGGAGAGCTTTGAGAAGAGGTGAGACATGATGGTGGAACGCTCCACAATCAGCCGGGCCACGTCCTGCAGAGAAGAAGAGGAAGAAACATAAAAGCAGCTGAGCAACGAAGGCCTCGAACTCTCGAGGTCAACCAAAGACCAGCGGAATGCCGGTTTTCCCTCCGGCGGGTCTGAGCCCAACGTCGCCTCTCCGTCCTTCTCGTGAGGCATGGACAGCCCACCCATCCTGGATCTTTTCTGGGGGAGACCTCCTGCTCTCTACCGCTGGTGGCACCGATTTAGAAAGGGAGTGAAGGTATAAATTGAAAAGAGAAAGAGAAGGGCCAGATGAAGAGTTTGATCTAGCAGTTAAGGCACCAGACTGGAAACCAGGAGACGGTGAGTTCTAGTCCCGACTTGGGCATGAAAGCTGGCTGGGTGACTTTGGGTCAATAACCAGGAGAAGGTGAATTCTAGTCCCGTCTTACACATAAAAGCCAGCTAGGTGACTTTGGGTTAATAACCAGGAGATGGCGAGTTTTAGTCCTGCCTTAGTCATGAAAACCAGCGAGGTGACTTTGGGCCAATCATGAGGAGAAGGTGAATTCTAGTCCCGTCTTAGGGCATGAAAACCGACTGGATGACTTTGGGCCAATCATGAGGAGACTGTGAGTTCTAGTCCTGTCCTAAGGCATGAAAACCAGCTGGCTGATTTGGGGCAAATCCCTCTCTCTCAGCCCAACCCACCTCACAGGGTTGTTGCTGTGGGGAAAACAGGAGGAGGAAGGAGTATTAAGTGTGTCTGCCACCTTAAGTTATTGATTAAAATGAATAAAGGGGGGGGATTTTAAGAATCAACCAATTTTGGAGCCCCAAGAGGAATGCCTTGCGACCTGCAGGGAGGCAGACTTTGCTTTGGTTGCTAAACGAGGAGGCGCCTCACGGACCTTCGCCTTCTCCTCCCGCGCCCAACCGGTTGATTTCTCTCACCAAAGCCAAGTTGTTATGCTGGCCTTGTTCCTCCACGGGGGCATGCTGGGAAAGATACACCAAGTAAGCACTGATGGTCTGGGGGTCTGTCTCCATGTGGATGGCCTGGAACGGGAAGCAAAGGGAACTCAACGTTACACCGCCTGGGTCCTGGGTCGGGAGAGCCTTCCAAGGGTCGCGCCACGCCGTTCACCTGCTGCAGAGCCACCGCCGTGGTGGTCCGGACGCTGTCGAACAAGGGCAGCTTGGGCAGGTCTCGCAGAAGCCACTGGTAGCTTTGAAGCAGCTCGAAGTCCCAGGGGTCTTCCTCCATCGGGTGCTCCTTCTCCTCCTTCTCCTCCTTCTCGTGGAGGGCCCCTTCAGAAAGAACCAAGGACAGGCCCTGCAGGGGGGCGGGAGGAGGACACGGGGGGAGGGTCTCGCATCCAGCCTGAGCCAGGGGTTCAAAAAAGCCCGCTTCTGACCGATTGGGTGGCCGGCAGCCCCACGGGGAATTCTTTTCCCCTCTTACAAAAAGTTATTGCATTTCAAATATGTACGTATAAAAGACAAGCGAGCAGAGAAGGGGGAAAAAAGGGAGTTGAAAAGAAAGGAAAAAGGCTAAGGGGAAATGGGCAACTGGAAACGACAACAAAATAAATGACAGGAAAAAACCATCAGACTTTTTTCGCTACAGATAAAAGTCTAAAGACCAGAATAAGTAGCAGTGTTTTGCTTATTCTGGGGGGGAAGGAGGAGGAGGAAGAGAAGGAGAAGGAGGAGGAGGAGGAGGAGGAGGAGGAGGAGGGAGGAGGAGGAGGAGGAGGAGGAGGAGGAGGAAAGAAGAAGAGGAAGAGGAGAAGCGGGGGAGAGAGGGAGGGAGAGAGATTGACTGACTGACTGACTGACTGACTTCTGGCACAGATGCCGTCTCTCAAATCTAGCACTCTGGGGCTTAAGAGACGAATATGGATGTTTTCAAGCTTCAGCACTCAAAGAGTTGCAAGCAGGGAGCAGAAACTCCAGGCCGGAAGCCCCCAAAACTCATCACACACACACACACACACACCCCTGAACAAAACCTTGATGGCCCTCTGGGGAAAGGACAGAAGAAGGTGCACCAAAAAAGAGGCGGCACAGCCATATTTTATCCCTGTTCCACCTAGCAAGACTTGGAATGGCCTCCTTCCCTGCTCTAAGCTGGGCACGGACTGGTGGGGTCTGGGGCTCCTTACCTTCATGGCCAGCACCCGCGAGGCCACCTGGGATGAGCTGAGGCGCCTCAGGAAGTAGTCCAGCACCTCGCACGTGGTCTGCTCGTCGGCGGTGGGTCCGAGGAGCATGTCTTGCAGACGGCCAAGCAGCTGCCTCTGCTTCTGCTGCCTCTGCGGAGGAGCGGCACAAGGTCAGGCACTTCCCTGTAAAAGTGCAGCCTGCCATTTCAGGGAGGGCATCCTCGGCGTGGTGGTGCAGTGGTTAGAACGAAGGCTGACTCTGCCCACGGCCAGGAGTTCGATCCTCACCAGGCTCCAGGTTGACTCAGCCTTCCATAACTTCCAAGGTCGTTAAAACGAGGACCCAGATTGTTGGGGGCGAGAGGCTGACTCTGTAAACAGCTTAGAGAGGGCTGGAAAAGCCCTGGGAAGTGGTAGATTAAGGGCTATTGTTATTTCCTTCCTTCCTTCCTTCCTTCCTTCCTTCCTTCCTTCCTTCCTTCCCTTCCCTTCCCTTCCCCTCCCTCCCCCTCCCCATCCATGGTAGCATGGTGGTTAGAATGCAGCAATGCAGGCTGACTCTGCCCACTGCCAGCAGTTCGATCCTTACCGGCTCAAGGTTGACTCAGCTTTCTGTCCTTCTGAGGTTGGTAAAGTGAGGACTCAGATTGTTGGGGGTCAATAGGCTGTAAACCACTTAGAGAGGGCTGTGTGAAGCACTAGGAAGTGGTATATAAACACTATATCTATCTATCATCTATCTATCTATCTACCTACCAGTTGTGGTGGCACAGTGGTTCGCATGCAGTATTGCAGGCTAATTCTGCTTGACTGCCAGCAGTTCGATCCTGACCAGCTCAAGGTTGACTCAGCCTTCCACCCTTCCAAAGTGGGTCAAATGAGGAGCCAGATTGTTGGGGGCAAGAGGCTGACTCTGTAAACCACTTCGAGAGGGTTGGAAAAGCCCTGTGAAGCGGTAACAAGTGCTACTGCTAAGTGCTATCCTTGTAGGAAGGATGAAACTCCTGTTCTTCAACATACAGGTAATCCTCGACTTACAACAGTTGTTGAGTTCCACCCCATTTTACGACCTGTCTTGCCACAGTTAAGTGAATCCCTGCAATCAGTAACATGGTGGTGAAGTGAATCTGGCTTCTCCCTTGATTTGGCATGTCAGAAAGTCGCCAAAGGGGAATCTCATGACTCGGGGGGACGCTATCACCGTCGTAAATACGAGTCAGTGGCCAAGCCCTCTGAATTTGGATCACCTGACCCTGGGGATGCCGCGACGGTCGTTAAGTGTGAAAGACGGTCGTAAGTCGCTTGGTGAGTGCCGTAGTAATTCCAGCCACTAAACAAAGGGTCGCCAATCCAGACCTACCTGCCGTGTTTGGGCCAGGATGAAATTCTTGGTGGGCGACAAATACTCCGTCAACCCGCTTCCTAAGCCGGCCATTTTGCTTTTCAAAGAACGGGAAACCTGAGGAACCGCCTACCTGCCGCTTCTTGGCCCGCTGCTCTTTGCTTTCTCCTTCCTCTTCCTCCTCTCCAGAGGCCGACTCATCCGCCGCGTCGTGCAGGAGGAACTCACAAAGGCACTGGACTGGGAGGACGTCCAGCGAGCCCTCGCTGGACTGGACGAGGTCTGCCAGCCACGGCATGGACTGCGAAGAAGCCTAACAAACGAGGAAGAAGAGGCAGGAATCCAGTCGAGCAGGAGAGAAGCAGAACGAAGGTCATAGTTTGGGAAACGAGGGAGGGCACGGCGAATTCAAAGGATGCCCCTGGAGTGGGGTAGGGGTGCCTGTTGCATCTGGGGGAAAGGGAAGGTTGCAATTTTTTTGGGGGGAGGGGGCAGTTTGCAGAAAGGAGGGGCTCTTTCCCAGAGGCCCCAAAACAATCAGCAGAGTTTGGAATATCTGGAGGGCGGGAAGCGAGCAAGGTCGGACTCTCCTTAGCAGTTTGCAGAATAAGATCTATGATTATTGCGGAGAACTGCTTCAGTCCGGCAAGATTCTGTCTGCAGGCGAATGGCAAGCCAGAATCTACTCAGAGGTAACTCCACGTCTCGTTCTTGGTTCTTTGGCTCAAGGTCGACTTAGCCTCCCATCCTTCCGAGGTGGGTAAAGGAAGACCCAGATTGTTGCGGGGGCAATAGATTGACTGTATAAACCGCTGAGAGAGGGCTGGGAAAGCACTGTAAAGTGGTATATAAGTCTAAGGGCTATAAGCTATTGCAGATGGACTCTGCCTACTGCTCGGAGTTTGATCCTGACCAGCTCAAGGTTGACCCAACCTCCATCCTTCCGAGGTGGGTAAAAGGAAGACCCAGATTGTTGTGGGGGCAATAGGTTGACTGTATAAACCGCTGAGAGAAGGCTGTGAAAGGACTGTGAAGCAGTATGTAAGTCTAAGAGTTATGGCTATTGCAGATGGACTCTGCCTACTGCTCGGAGTTCGATCCTGACCAGGTCAAGCTTGATTCAGCCTTCCATCCTTTCCAAGATGGGTAAAATGAGGACCCAGATTGTTTGGGGGGGGGGCAAGAGGCTGACTCTGTAAAACCGCCCAGAGAGGGCTGGGAAGCACCGTGAAGCGATATATAAGTCTGCGGGCTACGGCTACTGCCACTCACCTGCCTCTGGATGATGTTGAGCAGGAAGTCGGGGTGCCGGCTACGACACAAGAGGTGCCCCAGGCGCAGGGACTGATTGAGGCTTTTCACCTGGTCCAGGACGGGCTGAGGCGGCCTGCGAGGAGGCCCCCTGCGAAAGGAGCAAAAGAGGTGAAGACGGAGGACAAGGACGGGACAGAATCTTGCCCCAGCTTTTGGAGCCTCCAGCGGTGGTGGGCGAGTCTCCCCCTCGGAAGAATCACCAGGGCTTCTTACTGGGGATCCAGGCTGGTCAGCTGGGACAGCAGGAGGCTGCTGCTCTCCGTGATGGTCTGCTTGGTGGAGGCCGCGGCCAGGTGGCCCTCGAAGGCCAGGATCTCCTGCTTCTCCCGCTGGGAGATCTGCAGTTCGCGGCTGATCATTTCCGTACGGGTCTCTTCGTCAGTCAAAGTGCAGGGAGGGTAGGAGTAGTTGCTGGCGGAAGGAAGGAAGGAAGGGGAGGCCGAGGCCGTTTTAAGAACTGGATGTTATGCCGGGAGAAAAGAAGAAAAAAAAGCTTGGAATAACCTCCCGCCTTTTCATTTATTTCAGAACTAGCTCGATACCCACTATGAAACTATGTGGTTGGGCTTAGCATGTGGGGAGGAAAATAAGGGAAAAATTGTGCCTCTGCCTACCAGCATCCGTCAGTATTCATCTGGCTAGTGTCCTGTGTGAGAGAGTTGAGGGCTGTTTGGAAACTGAAAGAGTATTTGCTGTGTGAACAAGAAGACAGCAAGGAGCCTGGGCGTGGCTTAGCTCAAGTGTTCTGGGCTAAAGCTGCTTGGTGCTGCTGTGAAACTGAAACTCCTCTCCTCTATTTGGAACAGATTTCTTTTCAGGTGGGGCTCCTTAGCATCGGAGGGTATTAATAATAATAATATACGAAACACTAATGCTCTGAGGGTCATTTCAAAAAATCCTTTCTTAGTGAGCACCTAGAAGCCAAGAGGAACATACGTGGCAAATTTCAAGTTCGTAGGCTTTATGGTTCTGGAGATTTTGTGATGACGCGTGAGTGGTATTTTGCTTTTATAGAGAGAGAAAAAAGAAGATATTCATGAACTGGCAGAGACATGGGTAACAAGGTCAGGCAATGGGAGCTCAATTGGGGGCTGAGACTGGAAGGAACCTGGGCGTGGCTTAGCTCTATGCTGTCAGCTCTGAAGCTGTTTCTTGGGTTTTTGCTTGTAACCTTTACCGCCTTGAGAGAATATACCCTTGATATTGTAAACTTCACTTCAAATGTTATTATGTATATAAAGAAGTTAAAGAATCCTGCCGAATCCGTCATGTGTGTGTGATTTCTGGATCTGAATTTCTGCCGGAAACTCTTAAAACAATTTAAGACGGGAAAGAGAGAGAAATTTAGGACAGACTCTCCCAAGTTGGAACCTACTTGGTCATCACCATCTCCATCAGCATCTTTAGTGTGGGATAGTCCTCCCAAGCCGTGAGACCTGCCAATCAAACCAGGGGAAAATCAGAAACATTGCATGCAGCGATCAGAGTGCCGGCCATTCCTCAAACAAAACCTCTGCAAAATCACCGACAGGTCATTAGGACCATTTTAAAGGAAAAACAATTTGAAAGGGGCCCTTTGTAAGACGAAAAAGTCTTATACCAGTAGTATACAGGTAGTCCTTGACTTACAACAGTTCATTTAGTGTCCGTTCCAAGTTACAATGACACTGGGGAAAAAAGGGACTTATGGCCGTTTCTCACAGTTACGACCTTTGCAGCAAAGGTCCCAGGATCCCTGAGATCAAAATCCAGATGCTGGCAACTGACTCATTTTTATGACGGTTTGTCGGAGTATATTCATGAACTGGAATAGAGCTTGGTAACAAGGCCAGCCAATGAATAAGCATAGCAACTAAGTCAGCCAATGAAGACTGTTTGGAAACTTAAACTAGAAGTAGCCTAAGCGTGGCTCTATATTAAGCTCTGCAGCTCTGCAGCTGTGTTGAGCTCTGAGTCTGTCCATTGAAAATGAAACGGCTTCTCTCCTCTGCTGTGTGTAATGCTTGCCTGCTGAACTAAAGCGAAACTGAGGTCTGTTTCTGAAGTTGCTGCTGAAGCTCTGAACTTGTGACACGTTTGCTGTTTGAGTTTGCTCCATGTTGGAGAAATCTACAACTGGTTTGTAAAAAAAAAATACTTATTATGTTTACAAAGACATTAAATGAAGCGTCAGCCCTCTGTGTTTATTTTTCTGGAGCTGGATTCACGCTGCAAAACTTTGAATGCGGGTGTCACACGATCCCCTTTGGTGACGTCCTCACAAGGAAAATCAAGGAGGAAACCAGGTTCACGTCATAACCAGGTTACTAACGTATCAGCTGCAGTGGTTCACTTAACAAACTGTGGCAAGGAAGGTTGTAAACTAGGGACGAGACTCGCTTAACAAATGTCACACTGAGCAGAAGAAATCCGGGGCCCTGTTGTGGTCGTAAATCCAGGGCTACCTGTGCTACCCATAGCAAGAACGTTACACAGAAGGTAAGAACAGCAATAATACGGTGCAAAATTCATTAAGGACAAAGTTGAAAAAAAAATTGTCCCCCCTTCTGCTTTGTATGCAAGTGTGTCTGTGCAGATGTTGTATCTGTGCAGACTCAGGGAGGGAAAACAGATACCTGCAGTCATGCCACACACACACACACACACACACACCTTGCAGGAAAGGATTCCCGCCGTAAGACTCACCGATGTTTTCCGGGTTGAATGCAGCCACCACGAGCAACAGGGGCCAAGCCTTCCAGTAGAGGGTCGAAATAGCCAGATTTGGAGGGTGGTACCTGCAGGAGAGCCAAGGATATGCAGCGGGATCTTGTTATACGTTTTAACGAAATAATGCAATGCATGAAAGAAAAACAAAACAGGCTTTATTGCCCCACGTTTGACGTCCAAAAAGAGAATAACAAAACAACCCCCAAAAAGGAAGAATCTCTTTCACGATTACCCTGGAGGCAGCTGGATGTTCTCAGGATGGTGGTAAGTGCACAGGTTCAAGACGGCGTCGATCAGTTGAATCCGCTCCACCCTCAAGACTTCGAGATCTGGAATCCAGAAAGGGGAGCAAGGTATATAAACAACGAAGGGGGCTGGCAAATAATCTGCACCAGGTTGTGCCGGATTTCTACAGCGGTAGTGAACAACCAAAGAGAAATTCTTGATCCAGGCAGCGCAGGGGACAGAGGAGAAGAGGAGCCGTGGTGGCGCGGTGGTGAGAAGGCAGTATGGCAGGCTGACTCTGCCGACTGCCAGCAGTTCGAATCTCCCCAGGCTCAAGGTTGACTCAGCCTTCCATCCCTCCGAGGTCGGTCAAATGAGGAGCCAGTGTCGGGATTCCGGCAGTTACTCCAATTAAATCATGAGCCTCGAGCCACACTCCCAAAACTTCAACTTTTATACATGTTTTATAGTCGTCACCCAGGTTGTTGGGGGCAACAGGCTGACTCTGTAAACTGCTTAGAGGGGTCTTTAAAGCACTGTGAAGCGGTACGTAAGTCTAAGTGCTAAGGGGAGGGGGGGAGGGAGGGCAATAATGGTGGCGCAGTGGTTAGAATGCAGCATTGCAGGCTAATTCTGCCAACTGCCAGCAGTTTGATCCTGATTGGCTCTAGGTCAACTCAGCCTTCGATCCTTCCGAGATCGGTCAAATGAGGAGCCAGATTGTTGGGAGCAAAAGGCTGACTCTGTAAACCGCTTAGAGAGGGCTGTAAAAGCACCCTGAAGCGGGATATAAGTCTGCTGTAGCTTGCGAAGGATGGGAAGGAGGGAGGATGGGAAGAAAAGGAAGGAAGGAAGGAAGGAAGGAAGGAAGGAAGGAAGGAAGGAAGGAAGGAAGGAAGGAAGGACGGAAGGAAGTCGTGGTGGCGAAGTAGTTAGAATGCAGAATTTCATGCTGACTCTGCCCACTGTCAGGGGTTCGATCCTGACTGGCTTAAGGTCGACTCAGCCTTCCATCCTTCCGAGGTCAGTAAACCCAGATTGTTGGGGGGGGGGCAAGAGGCTGACTCTGTAAACCGCTTAGAGAGGGCTGCAAGAGCGCTGCGAAGCAGTATGTCAGTCCAAGTGCTATGGCTATTATGGAAGGAGGGTAGGTAATCATCAATTTATAACCACTCCTCTTAACAACCATTCAATTTTACAAAGGTTCTGGGAAAGACAACTTGCAACCAATCCTCACGCTTAGGAACGTTCTGCGTCCCTGCAGCCGTTTGATCGCGATCAGCGCACATTCATGAGGGTTGCAGCATCCCGGGGTCGTGTGGGTCACCCACCAACGGTCCCAGGGAACTTGGAAGAAGCTGGGATCAGCCGTTGCTGCTGCTTCACAGGGGTGGCAAAGAATGGCTCCAAGGAGGCTCACCGTCCGCCTGCACGGCTGCTGCCCGTTTCACCAGGTGGTCGGCCAGCTCCATGGCGTCGGCGGGGCCGAGGGGAAGCTCCCGCGACAGACCGATGACCAGGATGCGCATCAGGGTGTCCTCAAGGATTGGCACTTCGGAGCAAAGGCGGAGGAAGAAGCTGCCCGGGAAAGAGAAGGGAGGGGGGGGGATGCTTAGCGGGTCGACACCCAGAACAACAGAGGGGAGACCCACTTCCCAACAGAATCATCATCTCCTTTGAATGATCCCCGCAATCCCTTGCAGGGTGGAGTCTGGGCAATTGAAAGGAACGGAGTGTTTACTGGCCGGATGCCCTTCCTGTCACCAAGGCGGAGTTTTGTTCGGCAGATAATATTCTCACCGTGCCCAGAGAGAGAAATATCTGCCTCTGCCTAGGATCGAACTCACAGCCTCCTGATTGGGAGGCGAGAGCTCCCTCTCTTGGCCACCACACCACATCGCACTTCCCAACAGAATAATAGAACTCAACTTAAATCGTCGCTTTAAATGTACATTAATCGGTACATGTTAAAATGAGATTTCCTTGCATTCAGCTCTCAAAAAAGAAACCACCATGCATACACCCACATATACGACAAGAGAGAAACGTCACAGTCTAGTTCACATGTATACATACACAGGGCAGAAAAAAAATAATAATATTGCGAGTTTACGAGACGGGTGGCCTAGAGAACAAAGCTGGCCCAGAATCTAGTAGTCCTGCTATAGATTCTTTGAAACCTCTTCCCAGAGGGGAGCAACAGAAACAGACCCTGGAGTGGGGTCTCTAACATGGCTTCCAATGCTTTCAACAAACCACCAATGGTGGTTTGGGTACTGGGCAAAGCCACTGATTATGTTTTCCGAGTCACAAGGCTTGAGTTTCAGCAGCCAACGAGCAGCATAACTTGAGCCGGCTTACACTCTGAGGAATGATCTAGAAGCAGGAGAATTCTACCCCAAATCCTTGACGCACACAGACACACCCCACTCCCAACCCCACCACTGCAGGGTTCTAGGTTCAAGTCCAGCTCCAGATTTACTTGCGGTCGCTCTCTGGGGGCCAATTATCCCATTTGTAGTAGGTCTCGGGTTGCTCCGTGAACAGGACTTTGTGCAGGCTGTTTTAAAAGAGAAGGGAGGAGACAAACGTGGATCAGGTTAAGTTCTCAGGGAGCCCCCTGGCAAAGAGGGGGTTCCCCGACACGCACATGCACCCCAACTGGTCCCTTCTCTTACCAGTGTATGTATTCTTTCGGAGCCAGCTTGGTGATGGTTGGCACCACGGTGTGCAACCACCACACAGCGTCCCGCTGGATGGCGGCGATCTGGTTCTGGAAAGCCCGTAGCCCTTCCAGATCTGGAGGGAAACCCCAGGGGACGGAAGTGGTTAGAAGGCAGCATTGCAGACTGACTCTGCCCACTGCCAAGAGTTCGATCCCGACTGGCTCAAGGTTTGATTCAAACCTTCCGAGGTCGGTAAAACGAGGGCCTGGATCGTCAGGGACAAACATGCTGACCTTGCAAACTGCCCAGAGAATGCTATATAAAGCAAGGGTCCCCCGAGGGATTCGCAACCACGCCGTGGAAGCAGCTGGCCAGTGTGTGTGCGTTCGTGCCATTGAAGCGAGCAGCTGGCCCGGGGGCACGCTGATTGTGCGAAGGGAGCTTGTGCCTGCGCGTGTTGGCTGACCCATCCTCTCTCCAACCGTGTGTCAACTTTAAGACTTGTGCGCTTCAACTCCCAGAGCTGGCTGAGGAATTCTGGGAGTTGAAGTCCACAACTCTTACAGTCTGCCAAGGTTGGAGAGCCCTGCTCCCACCTCCCACCGGTGTGCAAAGCCAGAGAAAGTGTTGGGGAACTCAGGAGCACTACAGGGTAGCATATGTGCATATGTGCCTAAGCGCCGTCGCTGTTCTCCCCCCACGGGGGAGGCGGTTGGGGACTCTCCACCCCCAACCAAGTCATCAAGCGGAGCCTCACTTTTCTTCTCGCCTTTGTCCCAGGCCACGCCGGCTTCCTTCACCTGGGCGGTGATGCCCAGCATCATGGAGACAGCCAGCAGGTCTGTGATGTGGATGACGAAGCGATCCTGAGGGAGCGAGAGGTTAGGAAGCCAGCGGGGGCCGAAGGGAAGGTGGGAGAAGGAGGACGGCGGGAGCGGATCTCGTGGGGACATGGAGACGGGCCTGTCCTGGCCTCAGGACCGCAGGGAGCTGCTCACCTTGAGCTCCATGTCCGCGTACTGAGCCTCCTTCCGCTCCTGCATGAGCCCCAGGCAGAAAGCCTGGAAGTTGATCTCGTGCTTGGTCTGCTTGATGATCTCCCGCAGGAGGGCCCGCGAGGCTCTCAGGTAGTCATCTTTGTTGGTCAGCAAGTCTTGGAAGACCATGGCCAGGAACTGAGGAGGAAAGGAGAGAAAGCGTAGGAGGAGGAGGAGGGAGAGAGAGGGAGAAAGAGAGGAAGAAAGATGAGGAAGAAAGAAGAGAGAAGGAAGAGAAGGAGAGAAAGCATAGGAGGGAGGAAGAGAGAGAGGAAAGAGAGGAAGAAAGATGAGGAGAGAAAGCGAAGGGAAGAGGAGGAGAGAAAGCACAGGAGGGAGGAGGGAGAGAGAGGGAAAAAGAGAGGAAGAAAGACGAGGAAGAAAGAAGAGATAGGGAAGAGGAGGAGAGAAAGCATAGGAGGAGAGGAAGGAGAGAGGGAAAAAGAGAGGAAGAAAGATGAGGAGAGAAAGCATAGGAGGGGAGGAAGGAGAGAGGGAGAGAGAGGAAGAAAGAAGAGGAAGAAAGAAGAGGAAGAAAGAAGAGAGAAGGGAAGAGGAGGAGAGAAAGCACAGGAGGGGAGGAGGGAGAGAGAGGGAAAAAGAGAGGAAGAAAGACGAGGAGAGAAAGCATAGGAGGGAGGAAGGAGAGAGGGAGAAAGAGAGGAAGAAAGAAGAGGAAGAAAGAAGAGAAAGAGAAGATGAGGAGAGAAAACATAGGAGGGAGGAGGAGAGAAAGAGAGGGAGAGAAGGGAAGGGAGAGAAAAGAGAGAGAAAGCATAGGAGGAGGAGAGAGAGGGAGAAAGAGAGGAAGAAAGAAGAGAGAAGGGAAGAGGAGGAGAGAAAGCACAGGAGGGAGGAGGGAGAGAGAGGGAAAAGAGAGGAAGAGAAGATGAGGAGAGAAAGCATAGGAGGGGAGGAAGGAGAGAGGGAGAAAGAGAGGAAGAAAGAAGAGGAAGAAAGAAGAGAGAAGAGAAGATGAGGAGAGAAAACATAGGAGGGGAGGAGGGAGAGAAAGAAGAGGGGAGAAGGGAAGGAAGAGAAAGAAGGAGAGAAAGCACGGAGGGAGGAGGAGAGAGGAGAAGAAGAGAAGAGAAGATGAGGAGAGAAAGCATAGGAGGAGGGGAGAGAGAGGGAGAAAGAGGAGGAAGAGAAGGAAGAAAGAAGAGAAGGGAAGAGAGAGGAGAGAAAGCATAGGAGGGGAGGAAGGAGAGAGAGGGAAGAAAGAGAGGAAGAGAGAAAGCATGAGGAGAGGAGGAGGGGAGGGAGGAAGGAGAGGGGAGAAGAGAAGGAAGAAAGAAGAAGAGGAAGAAAGCATAGGAGGGGAGGAGGAGAGAGAGGAAAAGAGAGGAGGGGAAGGAGGAAGAAAGAAGAGAGAAGGGAGAGAAGATGAGGAGAGAAAGCATAGGAGGGGAGGAAGAGAGAGAGGGAAAAGAGAGGAAGAAAGATGAGGAGAGGCATAGGAGGAGGAGGGAGAGGAAAGAAGAGGGAGAAGAAGAAGGGAAGAGAAGATGAGGAGAGAAAGCACAGGAGGGAGGAGAGAGAGGGAGAAAGAAGAGGGAAGGGAAGGAAAGGGAAGAAGCTTCATGACAATCAGTGCCAGGACAAAATTCCCCATCAAGCGAGCTGATTTTCGATGACAGTGAGGGGTCCATGCAACGAAAACCACCCAGAAGGGCTTTCAAGAAAGTTTTCTTGCAGAAATCATAGCTCTCTTGATGACAAAGATTGACAGGTCCTCCAGAGGGGGTCAGCTGCTGGGACCCCCAGGGGATAAACCTCCCCCTTCCTCACAAGAACGGTGGCCCTGAGCTATCCCAAAATTCAGAGGAGTGGGGACGCAGCTTGCCCCTCCATCGGCTCTCCCCAAATGGAGCGGTCAAGTGAGACGGGAGGAGCGCAAAACCCCAGAAGTGCTGGGAGGGAAGCAAGGAAGAGGGGAAGCCAGTGGGGGGTCTTCCCTCCTTTGGAATCCCCCCAGCTGAAGCTGGGCCTGGACACCCCAACGTACCTTTGGCGCCAGTTCCGGGCTGTGCTGAAGGACCGTGTACAGGATCTGCATGTTGTTGGGGTTCCTGGCGTTGGACAGTTCATTGAAAATCACCGACTTCACTACAGTCCCCAGGTTGTCTCGGTGGCCGTTCAGCAGCTCCCTGGAAGATATGCCACCATATCTAGAGGTGAGACTTCTCCCCAATCCCAGCCAGCTGCCGGATGGAAGATGTGCCTCCCAATGGGTTGTCCGACTTTAGCAACTTTTAAGACTTAGAAGATAGAACAACAGAGTCAGAAGGGACCTTGGAGGTCTTCTAGTCCAACCCCCTGCTTAGGCAGGTGACCCTACACCCACTTCAGACCAATGGCTGTCCAATCTCTTCTTAAAAAACCTTCCAGTGTTGGAGCATTTACATACAGGGGTGTCCAACCTTGGCAACTTTAAGACTTGTGGACTTCAACTCCCAGAATTCCTCAGCCAGCAAAGCTGGCTGAGGAATTCTGGGAGTTGAAGTCCACAAGTCTTAAAGTTGCCAAGGTTGGACACCCCTGATTTACAACTTCTGGAGGCAAGTGGTTCCACTGCTTAATTGATCTGTCAGGAAATTCCTCCTTAGTTCTAGGTTTTCTCTCCTTGATGAGTTTCCACCCGTTGCTTCTTGTCCTGCCTTCTGATGCTTTGGAGAATAGCTTGACTCCCTCTTCTTTGGGGCAGCCCCTGAGATACTGGAAGACTGCTATCATGTCTCCCCTAGTCCTTCTCTTCACTAAACTAGCCATGCCCAGTTCCAGCAACCGTTCTTTATACCCTGTTTCTCCAACAATACGGCCTCCCCCAATAGGAAGTCCCAGCATGTTTTATAGGCATGAAATGAAATTAAGCCCCTCCCCCCAAATTAAGGCCTATATTAAAACATGCAAAATGGGGGGGGGGGGAATGGTGGGGGGGGGGGCTTGCCATTAGGAAGTACTTTTGTTGCACACCCGGATATGGTGCTGCCTGCGTTGACCCCGATACGAAGTGCTCCACCAATGCCGAGGTCAACATCCAAGCCGTCACTGCCCGCCCGCCCAAAGATGCAAAGGGGGGGGAATTAAGTCACCCCCGAAAAGACAGCCTAGCCATTTTTTCAGGGCTCAAAAAAAATTAAGACCCAGCCTTATTATATGAGAAACACGGTAGGTTTTAGCCTCCAGTCCCCTAACCATCTTTGTTGCTCTTCTCTGCACACCTAGAGACCACACCTAGAGTCCTGCATCCAGTTTTGGTCACCACATTATAAACAACATGTTGAGACTCTAGAAAAAGTGCAGAGAAGAGCAACCAGGATGATTAGGGGCCTGGAGACTAAAACGCATGAAGAACGGTTTCAGGAACTGGGCCTGGCTAGTCTAGTGAAGACAAGGACCAGGGGAGACAGGAGAGCAGCCTTCCAATATTTGAGGGGCTGCCACAGGGAGGACGAAGGGGTCAAGCTATTTTCTAAAGTACCTGAAGGCCAGACAAGGAATAATGGATGGAAACTGATCCAGGAGAGATTCAACCTGGAAATAAGGAGAAACTTTCTGACAGTGAGAACAATCAACCAATGGAACAGAAGTTGCCGTCGGAAGTTATGGGAGCGCCATCACTTGAGACTTTCAAGAAGAGATTGGACTGCCATTTGTCAGAAATGGTGTAGGGTCTCCTGCTTGGGTAGGGGAGGGGGTTGGACTAGATGACCTACAAGGTCCCTTCCAACTCTGGTTATCTGTTAAATCTGCACTCTTTCCAGAGTCTCAACATCTTTTGCTGTTGTGGGCTTCACTCCCAGAATCCCCCAACCAAGCATGGTTGGCTGGGGAATTCTGGGAATTGAAATCCAAAAGCTTCAAGATGGGACAATCCACACCACCACCCATTAGGCCTTCTCCATCACGGAGGGTCCCCCCGTGCTTTGGCCTGGCCTGGATCATTCATTCAGTGATCCCCCTCGGCCCGTTTCTCTCTGCCCACCTGACGCAGAGCATGTAGTGATTGAGGAGGACTTTGGGTTTCAGGCGGATCTTGATGAGGTTGGAGACCACCTCCACGTCCTCGGAGCTGTGGGTGTTGCAGTTCATGCAGACAGACATGAGCAAGTCCTGGGCTGGCCGAGTGAGCTGTAGAACAGAACAGAACAGAACAGAACAGAACAGAACAGAACAGCATTACTGGCCAAGCGTGATTGGACGCACAAGGAATTTGTCTTTGGTGCAAATGCTCTCAGTGTACATAAAAGAAAAGATACATTCATCAAGAATCATAAGAATAGAATAGAATAGAATAGAATAGAATAGAATAGAATAGAATAGAATAGAATAGAATAGAATAGAATAGAAAATATGGAATGGAATGGAGAATAGAATAGAAAATATGGAATGGAATGGAGAACAGAATAGAATAGAATAGAATAGAATAGAATAGAATAGAATAGAATAGAATAGAATAGAATAGAATAGAAAATATGGAATGGAATGGAGAATAGAATAGAATAGAAAATATGGAATGGAATGGAGAACAGAATAGAATAGAATAGAATAGAATAGAATAGAATAGAATAGAATAGAAAATATGGAATGGAATGGAGAATAGAATAGAATAGGATAGGATAGAATAGAGTTCTTTTTATTGGGCAAGCGTGGACAAGGAATTTGTCTTTGGTGCAAATGCTCTCAGTGTCCATAAAAGAAAAGAGACCTTCGTCAACTCTCACCTGGTTCTCTGGACAAGATCCTTACCTTGGGGTTCTGCAGCCACATTTCCAGCCTCTGCACAGCCATCTGCCGTATCTCCTTATAGCCACAGGTGGCGGTCAGAAGGCGCAACAGATTCCGGGAGACGTTGTCCATCGGCTGGCGTCTGTTGAGCTGGTCCCGCAACATGTCCAGAACGTATTCCTCCACGCTCTCGGCAAGGTCGTCATACCTGGGCCAAAAGAGAGGCACCTTTTTACAAATTGACCTGGCGCTTCTAGGAGGCGCTCCCACCTTAGTCCAGGACGTTGCAACCTAGAAACGTGTTTAATATCCGTACGTAACTTTCCCGGGGAATACAGGAACACAAGCAGCAGAGAAGAAGGTGCTACCTGGGCATCAGGTGGGCTTCCTGCTCAGGGCTCATTTTGTCCTCGGCTATCAACAGTTCACTCTGACTGTCTTCTTCCTCCGGAACAGAAGGATGGGGGCTGTTTCCTAGTAAGCCACAAGCGAGAACAACGGTCATCTCAGAGAATCACAGTCTGCACTCAGAGGTCACAGGGACCTATGGTTTACAGGGAAAACAATTATCTTTAAAAGGCTTTGAACCCCTGCCCACCCACTCTCTGCAGGTAGAGTTGTAGGCTCCTGAAGGGTTTTGTCCCTGCCTCTTATTAACCACAGTTTAATGTTGCATCTATTTAATCAACCATTAGCAAAGGGTTATGCACCACGGTTTCAACCTAATATTGTCAAATCCTAAAGCAGGTGAATCCTACAATCCAACTTCTTTCCTTCCCTTCCTCTTTCCCTCTCCTTCCCTTCATTCCTCTTTCATTCTCCTTTATCTCTCTCTCATTTTTACTTTCTTCTTCCTTTCTTCCTTCCCTCTTTCCTCCCCTCTCTACCTTTGCTCCTTTCACTCTCCTTCACCTCTCTCATTTTTACTTTCTCCTTCCTTCCTTCTCTTTCCTTCCATCTCTCCCTTCGTTCCTCTTTCACTCTCCTTCTTCTCATTTTACTTTCTCCTTCCTTCCTTCCTTCCTTCCTTCCTTCCTTCCTTCCTTCCTTCCTTCCTTCCTTCCTTCCTTCCTTCCTTCCTTCCTTCCTTCCTTCCTTTTCCTTCCCTCTCTCCTTCCCTCCCTCCCTTCGTTCCTCTTTCATTCTCCTTCATCTCATTTTTACTTTCTCCCTCCTCCCTCCCTCCCTCCTCCCTTCCCAAACCCCACTTTTCTCTTCATCTGCTCCCAAGAAGTCCTCTTACCAGCACTGAGGTCTCCTCCACCGCGTCCAACCTCTCCGTGCGACAAAATACTTTTAGGGGGCATCTTGGTGCCAAAAGCCGTCTGGATGTTTTCCACGAAGGTCTTGCAGTGAGGGCTGTCCACCCAGATCCGTTCCCCCAGCGAATCCTCCATGTAAACCTAGAGAAGAGGGAAGGCACCATCGTCTCTTCCCTGAAGTGCCCCGCGTTCCCTCCATCCATCCTCTGAAAGCACGGCCTCCCCGTCAGCCCACCTTGACAAATATCTCAGGCCAGTTTTCGTCTTCCTCATAAGCCGCCATGAGAAGGTTGCAGGCCAAGACGGACACCAGGCTGTTCCCTTTGGCTTTGAAGTTGATGGAGGCATCTCGGCGGAGAAGGCTGCACAGCGCCTGGGGAAGCAAAAGGTTCCTGGGCGTGAGAAAAAAGCCAGTCGGAATGCTCGTCCTGCTGGAGGAACCTTTACAACACACCTGGACAGTGAAGCAGGGTTGGGCTACTCTTGAACTGATAAGGGGAGGCTGTATTTCCATTTTGTTTAAAGAACCTGTGTGGGGATCAGGGATAAGACACCTTGTGTAAGGTGGGGCTGCCCCGGAGGAGGAGAAAATGTTGGTGGTCCGCAATGTGCCCCCCAAAGCAATTAATCCAGGCTGTGCGGGAATACAAGGCTGCGCCACCCACAGGGCCCCCAACCTTCAACCAAGTGCAAACCTTGAGCAGAGCCACACGAGCTAGAACTGGAAGGTAAGACCAACGGCAGGGGAGGGAAATCCGCCCCAGGGTGGCTTGCGGACGTAGGTGGGAAAGTCGGTCCCATATTCCAGAGCCGTAGGACTCACAGGACCGGTCCTTTGGTCATCCCAGAGCAGCTCCTCCAGTCCATGGCAGGTGCACCCGGGTGGAGGAGCAGCTGCTCCAGGATGACCGTAGGGTCAGTCCTGTGACTGCTGCACCTCTGGAATAGGGGACCGACTTTCACACCAATGTCCACAAGCCACCGCCAGTCAAAATTCATATTAGTGGTCCAAGCGGGATTTAAAATTATGAGTTTGGTGGTCCCTGAGGTCCAAAAGGTTGGCGACCCCTGGACTAGATGACCTACGAGGTGCCTCCCAATGCTATTATTCCAGCTCTGCCTGCCCCTCACCTCAATCACGCCTTCTGTGGCGAAGATATTTGGCTTGATTTTCGCCAGGTACATCAAGGTCAGGTAGAGGGTGATGTCAGGCTTGGCTCGATTCATTTTCAGCTGCTTCACGGCTCCGCATAACACCCCTTCGATGCGGTCATCGTTGCCTTCAGCTTCGGCGGCCTCGATCTCGTCCAGCAGAGCGTTGGGGGCCACTGTCAGCAAAGGGAAATCGCTGCTGGGCAGCCCAAACTCCCACTAAAACACCCACCCACAGCTGGGTATTGTAAACAGCTACAAAGGCAAGATTTATTGGGTTCCAGACTCCCAATATCTTCCATTTTTTAAATTCTATTTAGCCAATGGGCATATCAAACTATCAGAAAAATCATTCAATACATCATCATCTTCTTTTAAAGACCCTGTAATCTGGGCAACTGAATGGAGCTGAGCATTTACTGGCCGGATGCCTTTCCTATCGCCAATGCAGAGTTTTGTTCAGCAGATATATTCTCATTGTGAGAGAGAAAGAAATATCTGCCTCTACCAAGGATCAAACTCACAGCCCTCCTGATGGTGAGGAGACAATCCTTCAATACCTACCCGATTAAATACATTGATCAATATCTGCCGCCCCCCCAGAGTTTACCTTCGATAGGAATGACCGACGGTTCTTTGATGGAAGGCGAAATGGCTCGCTTCTCAGCCACGGCGGCCTCGGCCAAACGTCCCAGGGCGCTGAGAGGGGGTGTGGAGGAAAGTTTAGGGCGCTTGGCCAGCCCGGAGGTGCTGGACAAGGCGGACGTCGCCGCCTCGCGCTTCCGCTCGGAGGGCAACCCGGACGATGTCGGCTTGAGCAAGGTGGCGGCCGCCTTGGACTCTCCCACCTGGCCTTTGGAGCCCAAAGCGATGAAGTCCCCCGGAGGAGGGTGGCCTAAGACGGGACAATGGGGGGAGAAGAAGAAGAAGAAGAAGAAGAAGGAGATCAGGTAAGGTTGTGGGGAGCCCCATGATGCCTCTTTCTTTATATTTATACGTGTGTGTGTGTGTGTGTGTGTGTATGTATATATGTATGTATGTATGCAGGTCTGTTGTTGAGATATTTGTATGTGGATCAGAGAGGCACAGAGCCGAAGACACAAGTCTGAAGATGATGAATGAGACTTCATCGAAACGTTGTCTAGATACTTCCAATCTTACGCGGGAGAAAACCCGAATAACCAAAGATACACACACACACACACACACATGTATGTATGTATGTATGTATGCATGCATACCTGTACCTGTGAAAATCTACGAAAACAAATATATATATATATATATATATATATATATATATATATATATGTATGTATGTATGTATGTATGTATGTTTATGTTTATGTTTGTGTTTGTGTATGTGTATACATATGTATGTATGTATATTTCACCAGCTTCTCTTATTGCTTTATAACTACATCTAATCCATTTTAATTTGCTTTGTTTTCTAGCCATTGACACACACCTAGACCGGGGGGGTAGGTGGGAGACCCCTCCCCTTTGGAGACCCCGCTATTTTTGCCCTTTCACACGTGCCCCCCCGACACGCGTCTTCTCCTTCCTTTCCAGGCCTTTCCTCGCGAGGAGACCCCCCACCGCCACAAACGCCCACCCACCCACCGATGGGGAGCGGGGGGGGGGACCCTTCCCCTCTTTCCCCAGCCCCCTTACCGGAGGGCTTGGCGGCGGCGCTGGGGCGGCGCGCGGCCGCGGGCTTCGTCCGGTTCATCTTCGCGGCGGGGGAGGGGGACGGTCCTCCCCCCACCCCCCCAAAAGAGGGGGATTTGTGGAGGGGGGGCGTCCCTGGAAGGGAGGGGGGATCGCGAAGCTGCCGGTTTCTCCGCTTCGGACAGCCGAGATGGGAAGATAAACCGGAAGTCCTGCTGGTTGCGACCCGAAAGCGGCCCCTCTAGGAAGGAGAGCGTTTTATTTTTCGGCTGCCACCGGTGGCCAGGAGGTCGAACTGCAGCTTCTTCGCTTTAACGGAGCAGAGTCGGACGAACAACCCGGGGCCTGTGGGGCAAAGGGACGAGCACAGCGACCCCGCGCGGGCGAGAGGGATAACCGCATGTTTTTAATGATAGCAATAGAACTTAAGACTTATATACCACTTCATAGCGCTTTACAGCCACCTCTAAGCGGTTTACAGAGTCAGCCTCTTGTCTCCAACAAACTGGGTCCGAATTTTACTGACCTCAGAGGGACAGAAGGCTGAGTCGATCTTGAGCTGGTCAGAATCGAATTCCTGGCAGTGGGCAGATTCAGCCTGTAAATACTGCATTCTAACCAGTGCACAACCGCGGCTCTTAAAAATAGTTGCACTTATACACTACTTCACAGTGCTTTTACAGCCCTCTCCAAGCGGTTTACAAAGTCAGCCTCTTGCCCCCAACAATCTGGCTCCTCATTTGACCGACCTTGGAAGGACAGAAGGCTGAATCAACCTTGAGCTGGTCAGGATCGAACTGCTGGCAGTGGGCAGAGTCAGCCTGCAATTCTGCATTCTAACCACCGCAGTACTATGGCCGTTAAAGATCCTGGATGTTTTTGTTGCAAACATTGGAATGCGTGGCCAATCGATGGAGGGTGTTTCGCAGTTCCAGATTGGAGGAAATGCAGTGCTGGGAACTGTCTATGGCTGGAAAGGAGCTCATCTTCACCTGCCATGACTGGAGGGGTTGGTTTGGGATGGGTGGGGGAGGCGAAACAGCCAGACCACAGACAAAGAACACATCACATTGTATTTTATTTCTTTCTTGGTTTTACTGGCAGTAGCACTAAAAAACTCTGGGAAAAGAATCAAGCAGAGTTTAAATATATATATATATATATTTATATGTAAAATAAAGCAACTGCTCCAGAGAGATGAAGTTCACATTTCCTTTTTCTTCCAATGCACCACAAAATTACACAGCAGATGTTGATGTACAGCAGTGTAGGTGAAACTGGACAACTTGAGACGTGTGGACTTCAACTTCCAGAATTACCCAGCCAGCTGGCTGGGGAATTCTGGGAGTTGAAATCCACACGTCTCCAACTTGTCGCATTTAATCAGCACTACTATATATTATATTTGTTGATTTTTCTGGCTACCCTTGCCATTCTGGTACCCACCCCCCAAAAAAAGTCACAGGACAGCTAAATGAGAAATTCTGCTGGACATCTTTACGGTGATGGTCCATAGCTGGCTTCACAAAAAGTGGGTAGTCCAAAAAAAGGCTTAGCTAACCCCATTGTGGTTTTACTGGCAGTAGCACTAAAAACCTGCTGTGGTTTTGAGCATTGCTAGGAATTTTGGACAGGCTGAGCAAGGAGGGAAACCTCCCTGCTTTGTACTAAGGGGAAAACAAAATTCCCCAAACCCCAGCAGTTGGGGAAAGTGTGGGTGGGGAAAATAGTGCAAATTGGATTTCCTGAAGTAGAAATCTGTGCATTTTAGTACAGTACAGACATTAATTCTGAGGGTGATACAGAGAGGGGCGAAATGCCCTCCCTAATTCAGAGTAATGCTGAGAAATACGCCCTACGTTCTCACACTAACGTGGCAAAAGAATTAAACCTGCCCCATTAGCAAGGATTCTGCAGCAAACTCTTCTAAATCTCGAAATTTAAAAGCAGTGCAGCAGGATATTGCAAGGCTACCCTTGGTAAAGTTGCAAACTTGGTTAAATGACCAAAGCATCCATGGTTTGGCCATCCAATGGTAGAGAGAATGAAGGATGGCTAATAATAATAAGGGATGGGCATTTGGGCTCAGTTCTTGATGCTTTGGAAGTGTTAATTTACTTGTAAGGAATGAAGCAGGTTTGTTACAAGGTGAAATACCACCCTTCACAATTGTGGGTTTTACCAACAATGCTAGCAAAACACTTTGACACTGAGGTAAGAATTCAGGACATCTGGCTTTGAGATGGAGTCTTAGGCCAGTATGAGAGAACAGATGTACAAAAATTTCTGTATTTTAGAACCTCCATAGACATTTTCTTTCCTTCCTTTCTGTTCCTTTCCTTCCCCTTCTTTCCTTCTTTCCTCAACGGTGCTTTTTCCAAGAGGCAGGTGGACTTTCTGGTTTTCCTTGGAAGACGTTTCACTTCTCATCCAAGAAGCTTCTTCGGCTCTGATTGGATGGTGGATGGATGAACGGATCCAGTCCGAGCTAAAGAAGCTTCTTGGATGAGAAGCGAAACGTCTTCCAAGGAAAACCAGAAAGTCCACGTGCCTCTTGGAAAAAAAAGCACCGTGGGGACAAAACCACGACTTGGAGGACTGAGAATCTCCGTAGACGTCCCCTCTAGGCTACAACTGGGAGAGAGATCCGTGACGCTTCTCACTCAGAACGATCTGGCAGATACGCTCCCAGATTTTGATGGAGGAATTCCCTCCGCCTCCAGCCTTCATAACCCAGGATATTAAACTGCAGAGGATTGAGAAGGTTCACCCTGCCCACCGTCCAAGTTCACCCAACGGTGCAAGAGGGAATCTCAAGTGAACCCCAGGCTGCTGACCCAAATGCCAGGGACTCATCAAGAGGTCAGTTCCAGTGACTCTGACTCGAAGTTCTCCTTTTTTTCCAGGAAAAGGTGCAAAGCGCCACTCGCAGGAGATGTTTGGCAACATGCAGCAGAGCAAAACACGGAAGACGATGAGAGGCCTGTGCCGAAAAGCGTGGAGCGGAAGCTGTGGAAGAGAAGGCCTTTTCCAAGCAGGAGGAGGAGGAGGAGGAGGAGGGAGCCATTGGCCAAGCAGGAGAAGGCTCTTGCCCGAGAAGATGCGAGGAGGCGGCCACGGCACGGCTCAGCTGGGGAGGCACGTGAGGACCCCACGCCGAGGTTGCCCACAAGCGACGGCTCCGTTTCCTTGTGGCGGTGGGTTCGTCATGCAGCTGGTGCAGAGGAAATCCCCCTGGTCTCACATCCACCGGACGGAGAAACCCTGGCTGAGGGGAAGCTGCAGGTTGCTCACGTGGAGTACCTTTGGGGGTGAACGCAAAAGATTGGCAAGTGGAGTGGGTGGCCCCGTGGCTTTACGGCTGGGCTCTCCGACCTTGGCCACTTTTTAAGACTTGTGGACTTCAACTCCCAGAGTTCCTCAGCTAGCAAAGCTCTCTATGTTTACGGGGTTGTTCTCATTTGTGGCGTTTTCATACTCTACTTTTTCTACTAGGATTAAACCTACGCCATCAGATAAGAAACTGGAAAAAGCAAGAAGCGAAACAATAAAAAGAACAAAGCTAGCAACAGTTGAGGAGTATTTAAATGGAGCATTTGAAGAATTGTAGCAACCCCTACTTTTGCAATAGTGGCAAATATCTGTAGCTCGGGGGTAGGAATAAGGTGATGGCTTGGTGGGAAGGGAGCAGCGCTCCATGCGCCTTCAAAGGCATTTAGTCATGCTGGCCACATGACCATGGAAATGTCTTCAGAGAGCACTGGCTCTTCGGCTTTGTAATGGAGATGAGCACTGGTCCCCGAGAGCCGGAAATGACTAGCATGGATGTGCGAGGGGAACCTTTACCTTAAAAATTAGGCATAAGGCGTAAGTCGTTCATAAAAGTTACCTACTAGTAAACCAACTTGGGTCCATTTGCATGTAGCAAGAACCAAATAGATGGAGCCTTTCTCTCTTCTGGCTGAGCAATTCTGGGAGCTGAAGTCCACAAGTCCGAAAGTTGCCACGTTCAGAGACCCCTGGTCTGAATAAGCAGTTGGTTAATTACCTGATTGGTCAAATAAGTGAAAGTCCAGTTTTTGCCGCTGACGGTGACCGTTTTCGGCTCTTCACGGACTCCGTAGACACTGAGTTTATCCACTGTGATGTAGGTGGCTTCGGTATTGGAATGCAGGACGGTGGAGATGAAGGTGTTCTGGAAGAAGGTGAAGAAGAAGAAGGAGAGCTCATGTTTCCCAAACAGGGAGAGGTGATAAATGGCTGCTACAATGACCTCCCCTCACTGCTAACCTGCATTTATAAAGACATGTGGATCAGTTTTCCCTCAAAACATTGAATTTTGTCAAGAAAGGAAAGGTTAAGATGTTGGGAGGATGGCACCCCTGGCAGGTATACAGGTCTCCAGTTGAAAGATCCAATTCTGGCTGATGTTGCCTTCTAAAAATGTTCACTGTTTGATGCTGGACAAAAACGGGACGTCTGGAGGGCCAAAAACTCTCTCTCTCTCTCACACACACACACACACACACATACCCTTAAACTGTGTAAATGCTGCACCCCCACAAGGAGATGCTGAGATTGACTTTTCCTGCACTTTTAAAATTCCAGGGAAGAAGGAACACCAGGTATCCTTCCTGTGTCCAATTTGACCAATCCTCATTCTCCCTTCTCTGATTTTCCCTGAAATGTACAGTCAAGCAAAGGGTGGCAACAAGAACATAAGCAGATCTGCTTTTAAATAGGGAAGTTATATTCTGTATCTATCTTTCCCTTTTTCTTGTATTGGTACATCAAAACACTGTGCAAAAGAAAGCAACCTTTTAAGTAGCAGCCTCTAGGTGGCTCTTTTAAAAGGGAGGTCTACGTGGTCGGCTGCGATTCACAGGAAGAGAAGAGAAGTTCACGCCGCCGTGGGTGTCCAGGAGAAGTCTCCCCTCCCCTTCGAGGAAGAGCTAATCCCAAAACATCTCTTCTTGGGTAGAGTCAGGAAGGAGAACGGGGCAGAGGAAGCTCCTTCCTCCTCCTCCTCCTCCTCCTCATGGCTCGCAGGTGGGACCTTCTTACCTGCGTGACGTTGAACACCAGGTAGGAATAGTCGCCCTTTTCAAAGGTGTCCAGGCTGTCGCCATCGTCCCAAAACAGGTCACCCCAGGCGGTGGAGGTCTGGGATAAGGCTGCGATCAGGGTCAGTGGGTTCCGGCGTGTCACCCAAGTGCTGCCTCCGGGTTTCTGAGACACATCAGCAGAGGAAGGGAGAGGAGAAGGTCACTTGGGACAGTCTGAGTAAAAGGTTTTGTCTTTCCCTGCTGCTTATCGCCCAGCCTCCAAGGTCCCTTCCAGCTCTATTCTGATTTTGAAGTTAGAAGGTTGGGGCTGGGGAATTCTGGGAAATGAAGTCCACCATCTTAACGTGGCCGAGGCCGAGAAACACTGTTCCAAGCTGCTGTGGGAAATATCTCTGGGCTGAAAAGTCATTGTTACTGACATAACAAACGGCATTAAAACCTGAGGTAAGACAGAAATCAGATCCTAAAGTTCTCTTTTAGGCCCAAGCTTTGGGATCCTATGGAGCGAGAGAGGATCAGGTTGCTCAGGTTGCCCTCGGCTCTCAGCGGCTTAACCCAAAATCAGCGGGGGGGGCAGCGGAGGGTGAAAAGAGCATCTTGTGGTCTCACCTGAGTCGGCAGGATGGTGCCTTCTCGCAGGTGGACGTTGATGTGATCCAGAGGGGCCGCCATTTTCAAGCTCTCCCCGCTGCTGTTCACCGAAGAACCCTGAAGAGGGCGAGGAGAAGACCTCAGATGGTTGTGAAGCTTTGGAAGGACAAGGGTCTCCTGGGAGCCTCAGAAACGGGGCTCTCCTGGACTCCAGAGGGGGGGTGGGGCCATGACAGGAGCTACGGAGCCTGGGCCCTTACCGTGTAGTAGTCGTACCAAATGCCTTTGGGGAAGTAACCGGTCACGGAATCTGCACCAGGTTCCAGAACGGGGGTCACCAGCAGGACTCGGCCCCAGAGGAACTGCTTCTCTACTGCGTAGGTGGCCTCATCCTTTGGGAACCTACCACAAGGGACAATCATAGTGTCAGGGTTCCGTCAGTCACTCCAATTAAATCATGAGCCTTGAGCCGCACTCCCAAAACTAAAGAGGATTTATCTGAAGGTAACATTCTACGTCCAGCACTAAACTGGGCGTAGCCAACTCTGAGGTAGGTAATTCACTGTCACCCTTGATCCTACTTTTTCTCCCACCCCTCTGGGTGTATCATCCGATGAAAAAAATGTCCATAGCCAAGAGTCATCAATTATGCCCTCCAATTAGATTTTTTTTCGTGGCAGAAGCTTCAGCTATCTAATCGGTCTTAGAAGAAAATATGAATGGAATGCAGTTTTGATTTCACCTTGTTACATGCTCTTTGAAACTTCCCCCCTTCTTTCTGTTGTCAACTATCAAATGTGTATACAAAATGTTTTATGAGTTGACCCATCGCCTGTCTCATGCTAAGAAGACACACAACCATCCGGGGCTCCTTGAAAAGATCTTCAGTTCATAAGCCCAGAGTCAGGGTTCCCACTTGACAAACCCAACCAAAGCAAGCACCATCAAGACGATCCAGTCCCTTCCTGCAAAACTTTACTGGGTACATCCCTTTGGCGCGACTGGAGGCAAAACCAGATCTAGGTCTTTCCTGCCCTAAGCCCCATAGTTAAAGTTCACGTTCTTCCATCCCCCTCAATTAGCTCACGTCACCTTGGCCAATACGTTCCCCGGGATATTGTTGTGGGAAAGTCTTTCTGGCTTTTGTAGAACACCTGCTGAAATGTCCTTGGTTCTCACGCGGACATCTTGATGTCTGGGCCATGTTCTATCTCATGCTCCCTGACCCCATAGTTCGTTGGCAAGCTGAGATGTCGTAATAATGGCAACAGCAAAATATCTTTGAAGCTTGGCACCTACATCAGTCCATGGGAATGTGTATGAAAGACCTCACCCAGAGCCAAGATCCAAAGCTAGGAAGAACCTCACCCAAAAGCCAGAACCTAGCTCTGAAACAGGCTATTGTGCCTTTCCCAGGTCTGGAGGCCTGTTGACCTAGAGATCGTGGGAATGGACTAAGTTAGCCCAGGCTTGGCCCATGGGTAGTCAAGGAAGAAAAGATGGCAGACTTCCCCAAAGGAAGATCCCACAAGAAGAAGGATGACCGGTGTTAAAAATAAATCTGTACCTTCTTTATCCTTTATCTTTAACGTTAAGCTATCCATTATCCACACAGTCTAGTATTTTTTTTTTAAATTATATTTTCACCTGTAGGAGTTTCCTCATTTTTCCATTGTTTTATCAATGGTTAGGCAATAAAGGTAGAAATTAGAAACCGGAAGAATACTATTATATACAAGTAAAGAATATTATGATTACTAGAATTATGCCTATGTAAAATGACCCAGACAATACACTGTTTACTAAATACTTATATATGTTAAGAAAAATGTATAAATAAAAATATAAAAAAGAAAAAGGATGACCAGGTTCGTTACAAATGGTATTTCCTCAAGGCACTTTCCCAAACTCCCTCCAAACTCCCGTTTCTGAAATGTTTTGCGGTACCGCCTTGCAGCTCACCCGAGAACCCTCCCTCGAATGTAGCCAAGGACTTACTCAAAAAACAGAGGGCGGGCAACGGTGTCTCCCTGCAGGTGAGCCCGATGGAAGAGAGAATAGAGCAGGGGCAGCAGGGTGTAACGGAGTTCTAGAGCTGCCTTCATGGCCGTCCGGGCTGCTGGGCTAAAGGCTGTGGGATCCTGAGCCTTTTGGGAGGAGAAGGGAGAGAGCGTGAGTTTCCAAAGACAAGGAAACAGGTGCTACGCAACAATAATATGGGTGTGGCGTAGGGAGTTACATAGCTTGGATAGATTGTGAACCCAGGAAAGGGGCAGAGACTGTATACTTGAACCTGTATATAAACCCCAGCCCTCCTGGGAACCACGTCTTCTACCATGAGCAGAATTCCCTTTTGCAAAAGCTTAATAATAAAGCTCTTGTTCACTGTCTCCAATTGTTTTTGTGACTATTATCACAATATGTATTTGTGCTTCTTTTCAGTCATAATGTACACTGAAGTTGGTATTTAATTTCGTTGTATGAGGTGTAATGACAATGACGTAAGCTAAATTCTGCATGAGCCACAACATACTTAGGGAGAACGTTCAAGTCAGAGGCTCATATACTGAGATGCAACAGCGGGCTCTTCTGAAGATAAATTAGTCCTTTGCTTTTCATATGGAAAGGAAAGCTTCCTTGCCTTAAGTCCGGCTCCAATTATGTCCTTTGATTTACAGAAGCAAGAGATGGAGAAGCATAGCCTCCTGTTCTGGTCAGGAGGTGAAAGTAGAGATTTGGGGAAAGGTACGCAAGAAGCAGGGAAACCAGCCACCCCACCCTCCAGCCACCCGTCCCGTCCAACTCACCTTCTCAAGTTGAGTGTTGTGATTGCGTGAAAAGGGATAGAAGGCTCCCAGCTGCATCCAGCGAACGCAGAGCTCTTCTGAGGTGGAGCTGGAGAAGCCGCAGATGTCAGCCCCGACCAATGGGACGCCAAAGAGGCTGAAGCTCAGCAGGCCTGGGGATTGGGACAGAGGCCCAATGAGAGGGGCAGGTTGTTGCAGCACCTGGATTCGATCCCTGAAGTGTTCAGGGAGACCTGACTTGGGATGCAATCTAGGACAAGATCCCCCCTAACTACGGAAGGACGTCCCAGGTATTGTGGTGAGCCGTGTATTTGTTGGTCAAAACACAACCCCAAGGGCCTTGAATTGGGTTTGGAAATATTCAGAAGGCCAGTAGCTCCGATGTCAAGGCTCCGACAACGCACCCCCCTTCGAATCATGAGTCTCTAGCCACATCCCTCAGATTAAAAAAAAAAAAAAGATTTATTAAGAGTGAACATGTCGGTGCTACCTGGATGCAGCCGACTCTGAGACACATCATTCATTTCACCCTTAAACCCCTGGATGTATATTCTCCAATGGGACGTATCCATAGCCAAGCATTATCAATCATGCTCTCCGGTAATAATTTTGCAAGCCAACAGCTTCGGCTGCCAAGGCGATTATCTGAAGCATTTCAGGAATGCACTGCTTTCCCCTCCACTCCCTTTCTGCTGGCAACTCAAAAGACCAGAGAAGAATTTTTATTTTGAGTTGACATCTGATACGTTATTGCTCTACTGGTGAATTATCTGTAAGTTTCCCAGGTACAAGTCTTGGCCCCCACTTCCAGCCATGTGTGTGGGACAGCTTTGTACTGGCTTTATAAAGCACACACAGATAACGATAGAGGGGTTTTAACGGTCTGCATATGACAGGAGCAGCAGATATTCAAAATTACATCCAGAAGCAAGTGAGGGATACCTGGAATGGACCAAAACATATCCTTCCATTCGCTCCGGTTGTCCCCCAGCCAGTGTCCGGAATACCTGCCCTGGCTTGGGAAAGTGGAACGTGAAATCACGAAGGGCCTCTTCCCTCGGAGTTCAACCAGAGCCCTGCGAGGAAAAAAAACGAACGAACTTGGTCAAGAATAACGGATGTATTTGTAGGACTGATGAATCCTCAGCAATGGGAAGGAAGGAGGGAGGGAGGGAGGGAGGGAGGGAGGGAGGGGAGAAAGGAAGGAAGGAGGGAAGGAAGGAAGGAAGGAAGGAAGGAAGGAAGGAAGGAAGGAAGGAAGGAAGGAAGGAAGGAAGGAAGGAAGGTGAAGGAGAAGAAGAATGAAAGGAGGAGGAGGTGAAGGATGAAGGAGGAGAAGAGGAAGAAGAAGAATGAAGGGAGGAGGAGGTGAAAGATAAAGAATGAAGGAGGAGGAGGAGGAGGAAGAGGAGGGGGAGATGATGATGATGATGTTGGGCCTGCAAATGTCCAATTGCTCTCACCTCCCCCCCCCCAAAAAAAGCAATTCCCAAAGGCAGGGGAGGCCTGGCCTACCTTGAGGTGGCCTTGGCTTCCATCAGCCCATAGAGGTTGTGGAGGTTGTAATGCACAGAGAGGTTCTGCTTGGCCGAAGCACAAATCGTCTTTGCAGAAAGGGAGCCTCCCAGGATCCCTAATGGAGACAGAGAAAAGGAGGCGGAGGAGAAGAGAGACCCAGCCTGGATGTCTTCTCTGCAAGCCGTGTCTGCTCAGGTGTTGCCCTTCCAAACCCAGCCAATGGGATGCTAAGGCAGGAGTTTTATCCTTGCACAGATAGACGGATCTATCACTCACTTCTTTTTATGGGGCCAAGCAATGTTATGCAGAGGAGTAAGAACTCAAAAGGAGGTTCTAGCACCGAGATCAGGAGCCGGGACCTTCTTACATGTTGCTGAGCTACAGCTCCCATCTCCCGTGGGTTTTTGCAAACTTCAGAAACCCAGATTCCCCCCCACCCCTGCTTTACAAGAAGGGCAAGATTTTGGAGCTTCGAAATAACACTTGGGCTGGTGACTCCCATCTTCTGGAAGCAGTTTTGGAACCTTCCTGAAGAAGCTCCCTCAACTTTTGAAGCCCTAGTTGGCACGTGGTGTGTAATGTCTCCAATGAGTCCCTTACTAGCTTCAGCAGGCCTGGAGGCTTCCCTGCACTCTTACCTGAAACTAGGAAACGCACCACAGTGATTTTGCTAGGAACTTCTGCACTAGATTTGTAACAACTGCTGGTTGCCTTCGGGCTCCCACCAGGGCAGAGCTAAAACTCAGGAAAACAAGCCCATCATACAGCAGATCTTCTGAAGCAGCTTATATAGCACGGGCATTCGTGAACGGGTTGGTGTCAGCCTTGCTGTTGCAGACTGTTAAGTGATGGTGTTTCTTACCAGGCACGTAAGGTGGGTTGTCTAGATCTCCTTTGGAGCACCCTTCTGTTGAGCCATCGATAAAGTTGGATGGTTCGTTCATGTCCTAAAAGCAAAGAGACCTGGATGGAGTTGAGAAGACCCCTTCAAATTCTGGCTGCTGAACTCAATCTACACTGGACTTCTACAACCGGGAGGAATCTGTCAGGAATATTCTGTAGAGATTCTCAGTCATCCAGGTCAGGGTTGTCCCAAAAGTGCTTTTTTTCAGGGAGGCAACTGGTTTTTTCTGGTTTTTTCTTTGAAGACGTTTCGCTGCTCATCCAAGAAGCTTGGTGGATGACTGAGCATCTCTACAGACTTTTAACTATGCAATTTGGGATGAACTCCCTTGGAATGGTGGGGGAGTAGGAATGGATTTCCAGAGAGAGAGAAATTGCAGACGACAGGAACCATTTGCACTACTCAGGGTGACCCTGAGGACACAGATAAACCTCCAAGTGCTTCAGTGTCCTCTAACAAGGATGCAAATAACCAACTGTCTGCAAGGAGTCTAAATCCTTCCATTCCCCACCGTTCAGTCAGAGCTGAAGAAGCTCCTTGGATGAGAAGTGAAACGTCTTCAGAGAAAAACCAGAAAGTCCAGTTGCCTCTTGAAAAAAATGTCAGGGATATTCTAAGCTTAACAATTATCCAGCCTATAGAAAACTGACTTCGAGGTCAAACTTGGGTGGAATTAAAATTCAATTCAATGTCTCACTCCCAAATTGTAGATAGAGAGCCATGTTAGTCTATCTTAGCAAAAATCCCTCAGGAGTTTGGCAACACCTTTACTAAGTTATTTTTTTTTTTTTTTACAATACATCAGTTTTTGTGAGCTAAATGGAGGCCGTGAATACACAATTGCATCAGATGAAGTATCTGTATCTCACAAAAAGCAGATGTTGTTAATAAAATATATATTCATCAGCTCAAGAAGTCTGATCTTTTTTAATAAAATGTGTTAATCACACACAGACACAAACACAAACCCGATTTCTCTTCCTAATGGAGTTCCTGACTTGGCACGCGGAAACCCTCAACATTATATCTGTGTTTCTGTTTTCTCTAAGGTCTAGTTCAGAGTCATGCAGGTCTTGCCACCCAGAAACCAAGAGGAGTTCAGAAGGAGACGTACGATCCAAAGGCCGTCGAAAGGAACTTGAGCGTGAAGATGTTTCAGATTTTCTAGCCACCATTCATAAGTGGTTGGGTTGGAAAAGTCAGGATACGCAGTGAAGCCGGGCCAGACCTGGTGGAAAAAATGAAAATTTAAAAAATAATACTAGATTTATTTGAAAATAGCTAGGCCGGTGATAATGACCCATGTAGAGTTTACGAAAGAAAAGCTTGCTTGAGAAAACGCATCCAAATAAGTTTAGTTATTATTTTGTTTCAGGGCTAGAGAAAAAAATTAAAATAGCACCTGTTCATTCATGTTTCAGGAAAACACAGTTACAGGCCGAAGGAATTCTAGCAATTCCTAGCCATTCTCTGCTTGGGGAACCTCAAGAGCTGAACAGCTGGGAGTTCTTGCCCTAAAGATGCTCCTTATCCAGCTATAATCCTGCTCCTTCTTGACTGGGAGGGTGGATGATGGGCTTTCAAGAGATCCCCTTGGAGCGGAGCATCCATTCCACTCACTTTTCCAATCAGAGGTTTCCCTTCGGTGTTGTTGATGAACACGCCGCGCTTCAGGCCTTCGTCGTAAGGCCAGTAAGAGCCAGGACGCTGAGTGCTACTGATTCCGGGGTCCTGGAAAGAAAATAACATGAGAACCAGCTGTTTTACAGAGCAGTTTTCCCAGGCCGGGCCATTTCCAGATGTGCAGTTAGAATTCTTAGAAAGGGCCACAGCAGCGGGCATAACCTGCAAGTTTAAAGTCTACACATTTGGAGAGCAGACATTTTTAAGGTAGCATTTTCCAGGACTGGCTCAAAAGGATCCTTTACACATGACAGACTGGTTTTTTTTTTGCTCATTTGAGCAGCTTTGGAAATAAGCCTATAAAAGTAGCCTGATAAACTGATAAAATAGGTCTGTCAAGGTTTGTAATGGGACTCTTGGAACTATCAGAAGAGAACAACCTCCCTCTTGGAAGTGGCAGTATTTCTGTTCTGGCTCGAAATTTTGTTCTGGGAAGACTTGCCTATTTCTGAAGGATCTAGGATAACTCGCCGTAAAACAACTCACATGTTGCTATTCAATGCAGGACCCAAGAGAGGGACAAGTGAATTTCAAGGGGGCCTTGTCATGCATTAAGTTTAGATTTAGGTCGCAGGTTTAGGTCAGGTTTACGATAACTCAAGAGAAGGACAATTGGCTTGTCCCTTTCTTGAGTTATTCCCCAGTGAATTGCCCAGGGCAAGATGACCAGGGCAAGTCAGCTGCAGTGAATTGTCCCATGCTGACTTCAGAAGCAGGTGAATCTTTAGCCAGGGGCGTGTTTTGCTAGCAAAGCTGTTAACAGCTCTTGTCTAGCACAGAAGCTATCTCAACTGCAGTTTGCTAGAACTGCCACTGCTCGTTCTAACCACCTAAAAAGATTGGTCTCTCCACGTGTTTATATTTATACACAGCGCAGAGACACGCTGGCTGGAAAGAGAAACCCATCTGACATACAAACACAGACCCAGCCCCCACAAAAGCATTCATAGAAGGAAGGTTCCTACCAGGATCAACACATAATATTGTCCGTGCTTATGAAGATCTTCCACCATCTGGGGGAGACTGGCAAACTTCTCGGAGTCCACGGCGAAGTCTCGAGTGCTGTTCATATAATCGATGTCATTCCACTGGGCGTCCTGCAAGCGGAACCAAAAAGAGAGGATTAAAGGGGAAGCCTCCCCAAGCTGGTGGGTGTTGTGGTTCGCCAGCAGCAGGTGTGGATGGCTGAGGTCTCAGAGAGCGAGGACTCAGATGAGGGGCCTGCGTGTGATGCAGGGATGGGGCCCAGGACCATCAGGGAGTGGAGTGCTGCCTTTGGAGATTGTGGAGGCTGGCAGCAGTGAGGAAGAGTTCCCCGAGGAGCCTGTGCCCATTGCGCATGCGCGCAGGGCTGCTTGAAGGAAAGAGCAGCTGCAGCAGCACAGGCAACTCGGGAATAAGGCTGCAAGGTGATAGCCCCTCCCTTAAGGGATAAAAGCCAGCCGAGAAACCGGAGTTATGTGCAGGAAGCAAAGAAGGTTTTGTACTCAAGCCTGATGGATGTTCGGAGTATCTTGGTTGGTATTTGGAGACTCTTTGTGTTTGAAATATTTCTCAGTAACTTTATCTCGTTTTCTTGGCAGCCTTGCGCAACCTTGGCAAAGCTCATTCTTATCAGAGATAATTAGTTTGAAACAGCCTTTTAACCGGGAAGGAACGGAATTCGTAAAGAATCATTAAAAGGTTTGGCTGTTACCTCTGTTTGGTGTTTGTTTCCTTGGAACAAGGTTTGGGTCAGAACAGTGGGGGAGTCCAAATCTGGTACAGAACAGAACCAGTTTGGAGATGGCTCCTCTGAAAGGACCATTCTGTGGGCCTCGCTTGTTACGTAGTAGATTTGAGGTCTCATCATGAGACAGAGGAGAAAACAGTAATCCAGTTTTATGGGGCTACCATTGCCATCACCCCAAGCAGTGGCAGGGCAGACCAAGGAGAGGGCAGGCTGGATTCGCCTTCTCTTCCTTTTTGGTGGGCTCTTGTTGGTTTTACCTGAGGGATCTGAAAATTCCGCATCGCTTTGACTGTCTCCCACGTCTTGTTGCTTGTCTCGTACCCCCAACGGCATAGATGGAACCCCAGTCCCCAAAAGGGGGGAATGGCCGGAAACCCTGAAATAGAAACGGGGGAAATTCAACACATCGGCCTTTCTAGTCGGAGCGGATTCTACTGGGCGTGACTATCTCTTTTATCATAAATTAATATCGTTTTCTTTCTAAGTGGTTTTTTCCCCCTTTTTCTTTGACAATGCATGTATTTTTATCTTGGTGGAGCTTTTCCCCCTATTTCTCTGTCTTTACTTTAAAAGTGACAAAAAGAAGAAATAAAGAAGAAATGTCATTTATGAAGGTTCTCCTGGCAGAGAAACAAAGCCAGCAAAAATAGTGCAGTTGTTCCTGAACTGTCATCTCTGAATTGCATTTGCTTCGGAAGGTTTCTCAGATAAGAACCTCAAAACATGAATGAAATCAGAGCTGGGAGGCAGGGCTGGGCTCCAAGCATGAGTGAATAAACTTCTCCTTATGGGCATCAGGTGCTCCTGGGTTGCAAGGACACAGCCTTCCCCATATTGTACGCTTCCACCTTCCACATATTGTACTCTCTCCCTCCCATCAGTCAAACTTTCTCGGCTCCTGTCTGAAGTTTTCAGCCAGTTCTGAAGAGTTGAAAAAGTTTTCCCACCATGTTTCTGATTCTTAAGATGCTCACCGATCACTTGTTGGTATTGCTGGACCACCAAGTTGGGATCCGGTCCTAAAAAGATGTAAAAATCTAAAATTCCCCCTGTGGTCCTCCAGGTGAGGGCAGGAGCAGGCTGAAGGGCCACCTCTGGACCATGGAAAAAGAAAGAAAGAAAAAGAAGGGAACATCAAATCACGCCTTCCAGTAAACATTCTGGGGTGTGGCACCACGAGGAGGTAATTATTACTCACTTCAGAAGCATCAATAGTGTTTTTTCTCTCTCTCTACAATTCTATGGATTCCCAAAGGACTTGCTATCCCAGCACTTCTGCTTGGGGGACCTCCATCCTCACATGCAAAAGCTGTCTATGTTTTTATGAAGTGCACTCTTATGGCTGCCTCAGAAGGGTGAAACTGAACCCAAAACCTTTTCCATTTTCATACATACCAAGAAAAGAAAAAAATTAGACACGCAAGCAGCTTTGAACTCTATCCTCTATCTAGCCTGTGGGATGTGAACTGTGCATGAAAGTAAAGGAATGGTCCAAAATAGGCTCGCACGGTAGCTGCGTTTGTTCATCCAAGACATTTTTGGGGCCTCCTATTAAAGGACCTCCAGAAGGGAATAAAGGAAACACATACCCATTAAGTTGCTGTTCAGGAGGAAAACCCCGTGGGCAGCTCCACCTTTCTCCATGAGAAGATAGAACGGGTGGACGCCGTAGAGATTGTAGGACTCCTGAAAACAATAGAGAGGGGAAAAAAACCTGTATCATCTTCATTTAGATTTTTTCTTTCCATAGCCAATCATCAGGGTGAGACGGAGACACATAAGAACGGAGAAGAACACTCTTGAATTAAATCCGGTGTAAAAGCTGCCTTCAGTCCAGCCCCTTGTGTTTCACAGCTGCGGATCAGAGGCCTCCGGGAAAGCTACTGACCTAATGTGGGGAAGCTCCAAGTTCTTACTGCAGTTTCATTATATACAGAGACATGCTGGTTTGATCTGAACAAGCATACAATCGCTGTTGCAAGACATTGTAAGTCGTTACCACCCTGAGTGTCTGTTCTGGCACATGGAAATCCCGAGGAAGGGGGAACCAAGGGAAAAAAAATGTAACCCCGCTGGAAATAAATCAACTCTTGAAACTGAAGTATATTATAATAGTAAAGATATATTATAATTGATTGTTTTTAAATAAGTTATACTACGAATATAATTTAATAAGAATTGAGTTTTACTTTTAAAGACAGCCTGGAAATGAAACCAAAATTTAAATAATAGAATAATAATGAGATAATAGGATATGGAATGTTGATTAGAATATAATATGAATGTAAAGTTAGGAGGAAGGGATTATAAATATTGTGCACATGATATATATATATATACCAAATTGACACACTGTATAACTGAAAGATGGTTTATTTGTTATGTTGTATATTATAAAAATAAAAAAAAAAGGAAATAAACCGACTCAACTCAAAACCAACTCATAAACCCAGCGTAAAAACCTACTGTAGGAGGGACGTCTCGGGCCCAGAGAGGCAGCGTGTTCCACTCCAGGTTATGTAGGAAGTTGCTCTGATGTTCTCCCAAGCCATAAAGAAACGTGGAAGGCAGAAGAGTGGATATCTGGAGAAACTGGTCCGCGAAAAACAGGGGAGCCACCGTTGTGTTCAACCTACGAGAGGAAACATCCCAATTAAGGGAAAGAAAATGTATTTTGTTTTCTACCTTTTTAAATTTTTTGTGGCTTAATTAGGGCTTTTCGGGGCAAACAGCAAAGAAATACTGGAAATCAACAGCAGTGCGGATCATTCAGCTAGCAACTGGATCCTCAATCATTTATGACCAAAGTGACCAAGGAGTCCAGGAACATAAATCAGTAAATGTGAAAGGAAAAGGGTTTCCCCAATTTGAGTTCATAAGCAGCCCCGAAATTCTGCCAAGTATCTTGGCCCAGGCTGAGATACATCAAACGGAGCCTGCATATCCTACGGTGACATACCCTAAAGACCACAAATATGAGATGAAGCGGTGAGGAGCCCCAGGGGAAGCTTCCTGCCTTTGCTAAAAACCTTTAGATATTGAGCAGGAGGCATTCTGACCATCTATGGTCCCTGACTGGCTGTCCTTCACAAAGAGTAACGCACTGGAGGGCAATGCAGGAAATGAAGCAAAGTGACAGCAATGATACCTGGATTCCTCTTTTTTCAAAAACACAGAAGAAATGCTGATTTCAGGATACAGAGCTCTTGCGCAAGCCCTCTTGGCTATTGTCATGCCCGTATAGGAATCTGACTAGGAGGAGGAAGCCGAGCAGCTGACAGGGAGCGGGAGTGTGGCTCCATTGGCTGTGGAAGAAACTGGGGAAGGGCAAAGTCCGGCTGAGCAGGGGAGAGGGAGAGCAAGGGAGAGGGAGAACAAGGGAGAGGGAATTCGGAGGAAGACCCAGGCCCACCTCCTCTTCATCCTAGGGCACGCAGGGAGGAACGTAGAAGGGAGCAATGTGAGTTGCGTGGCTTATGGGGGAGGAAAGGGCCCTGATTCCCTTCATTAGATGCAGCTGGGAACACAGTGTATTTAAAAAAAGGAAATTGCGTGCAGCAAGATGTTGGGAGCTAACGTGACTATCTTGTATTGTTGTGGGTTATCTGTGTTCCTGGTGTCTTCCCAACTGTGTGAGTTTTGCCGTGTTTTCAAGTCTGAAATTCCTTCTCCTGCCCTGTCAAGTTAATTACTTCCGTTTGGTTTGTTTGGATTTTAAGTTACAGTTTGCGCGTGCCTTGTTTTGAACTGAATTTTCTACAATTAAAGGCTGTTCCTGGGAGAGTTTTTCTCCAGCCCGAAGGTAACCTGGACACTGGGGGCAAAGTTAGAGATAATAAAGGGACTCTTCTTGCTTATCTGGCTGTGTTGCCTTTGTGCCACGCCCCTTTGGGTCATCACAGCTATTACTGATCGGACAAGGAGGGCCATCAGACAACATCGTCTCTCTGAAAAGACAGCAGGAGTAGACCAAAAAGGCTTACAGAACGGTCCCTGAAAGTCTTCGCTTCACGATCAGGCCGAAAGGCTCCTTGCAGAACTCAACGGAATAGAGAGGATTCTCTGCCTTCTTGGCGGCTTGAGGAACGTCAAGAGGCACCTCATACCGGGGACTGCTGGCATCGGTGATCTACAGAGAACAAGAGGAACACAAATTTGAATCGCACGGAAACAGAGACAAAGTTGTGAAAGGGCAGCAAGAACGTTTAACGGATGTCTCACCTTGACGTGCAACCGAGAATCTGTTTCGAACTCCACCCTGAGCTGCAGCTTCTCAATATCCTTCGGATAATAAGTCTTTGTTCCTCTGGTTAGAAAACCAACCAGCCCCAGGTCAGTCTCATTCATGCTCCCCAAGGAGTAGCTGGGGAAATCAGGGGGATAAAAACACCAGGGGACTCCGTTTATTCTAGCGAGGGGCGTCTCACCATCCACGAAACAGCACCCCCGGCTCTCGCAAAGTTCTCGCGTCACGATCACACTTTTCTCTGGGTAACAGTCGAAGCGATGGTTCTCTGGCACGGAGGTGCATTTGGAGCAGAAGGGAACCCCGTGCTGATCCCACCAAATCTGGCCCAGAACCCAAACGGTCACCCCGCTCAGGAGGGCGGCTACTGTCAAGAGGCCCCCACCTAGCCACCAAGCCGACAGCTTCTGATGGCACAGGGGCATTCCATCGGCCTCTTCCTCCCCGGCCTCGCTGATCCCAGAGACATTCGTGGTCAGCTTCTGATAGGACTTCATGGTGGCAGTTGCTGCTGCGGAGGGAAAAATAAAGAAATCCAACTTTAAAAAAACAATTACTACCAACCTGCCTTCAATCGAGGACCTGTATACTGCACCAGTCAAAAAGAGGGCTGTGAAAGTATTTACAGACCCCTCACATCCCAGACATAAACTGTTTCAACTCCCTCAAAACAACACTATAGGGCACTGCACACCAGAACAACTAGATACAAGGACAGTTTTCCCCAAATGCCATCACTCTGCTAAACAACTAATTCCCTCAACACTGTCCAACTATTTACAAAGTCTGCACTACTATCACTATTAATCTTCTCATCACTCCTTATCACCCATCCCCTCCCACTTGTGACTGTAGGACTGTAACTCTGTCGCTTGTATCCTTATGATTTATATTGACTGTTTCCTAGTATGATTTGATTGCTTATTGTTCCCTATGGCTATCATTAAGTGTTGTACCTGATGATTCTTGATGAATATCTGTTTTCTTTTTATGTGCACTGAGAGCATTTGCACCAAAGACAAATTCCTTGTGTGTCCAATCACACTTGGCCAATAAAGAATTCTACTCTGTGCTATGCTATGCTATGCTATGCAACGCAACGCTATGCTATTCATCTGTGGTTCTCGGGACCATAATGACAGGAAGTGAGAATGAGCGGAGTTAATTACCCTGCAGGGATCACCATATCATGCTCCTGCCAGGTAGGGGATCATAGCCCCATCGGAAGGTGATACCAGGGGCTCCAACTGAGTGAACTCAATGGATGGAAGCGACGGAGAAGGTGCCATAATTGCTTTGATGCCTCAACTGGCTACTAGTTTGGTTCCAAACCCAAGATGAGAAGACAGAAATATTTTAATCCAGGAGCCTGGAGGCTTTGAAGCACTGTTTGGCTGCAGCAGGGCTCCCCAAACTTGCCAACTTTAAGACTTGTGGACTTCAGCTCCCAGAATTCTCCAGCCAGCTAGAATTCTGGGAGTTGAAGTCCACAAGTCTTAAAGTTGCCAAGTTTGGAGACCTCTGGGCTACAGTTTCACTAGCCTTCCAACTCTGTAAATCTGAGATCATTGTCAGCTGTCTTCTGCTCTCTGCCCAACCCTGCTTTCTATACTCCTGCTAGACAGCCACCATAGCCGTGCTGCTCATGAGGAGGGATAGAAAACCCCAGCTCTCCCAGAGAAATGCAGTCCCTGGATTAGGTGGCAGGTGGGTTGAAACAACCATGCACAATCCTTGGGGCATCTAAGAAGCCCTTTGGGGTCACAATGGTTAGAAACTGAGGAAGAAAGGGCAGAGGAGAGAACCCCAGGAGAGAGTGGGTGCAGAAAGCAAAGTTTGGTCAAGCCACAAACAAACCTTTTTAGAGGGTTTTCTTTCTTTTTTTGACACCTGACAAGTCAACCCTTCAGGGCTTACTAAGTTACCTTGATGAGGTCAAGAAGAAGGCCAGCTCAGAACTAAAAAAGCAAACCAAAGCAAAGCAAAGCATACCTGTGTGTGTCTCCTCTTGACAGACCAACAGCCGGAAGGGAAACAGAGCCACCCAGCGAGCGGCATTTGCAACACACAACAGTAAATCTTCTAGAATAAGCGCCCGCTTAAAAGGAATTATTCATGCCCTCCAAACAGGGCATTGCAATCACTCTTAAGCTGTAAGGTTGTGGTTGTGGTTGTTTTTAAAGGGCATTCTACTCCAATCCCTTGTCTTCCCTGCTGTGCTTGGCCTTACCCGGCATGGACCAATTAATCTTGAATTTTTTTCCCTCAAGACTGACAGAGGATCCCCTTCATTTTTCAGGCAGGAAGGGAACAGAGATCCCATGTGAAAAAATATATATGTAAAGGCCATTTGCAACTGGCCTCTGGGAATTTCAGGGTCTGTATTTTAGAAGGTCAGAAATATAAGGGAAGTTTGCTGCTCAAAATAACTTTGGCCACCGGTTGTTGTTTTCCCTTTGTATGGGGTGTATTTATCAGTTTCCCTATACTTTAGCACTGTAACAGTTTATGCATAAGTTAGAGCCCCAAATGATACTTTAAAATATATATACAACAAGGAGGAAATAATTTGATTTCAATGATACATTGAAGCAATAGTCACACCACTTCTATACATCAAGAAATACTGGATTGCTTGTTATGGTTTGAATTGGAACAAGCTTCATTTCTTTATATGTCCTTCCCCTTCAGGACACTTTTCTTTCAAGGTACAGAGGTGAAGGGGTGTCCTTTTTTATTTTTTTTAAAATCTGTGATGAACACAAAAGGTACTGAATTGATAAGTGCAATAGCAAAATGACATATTGCACCAAAACTGAGAAGATGGAGCAACAGAGGGTCTATTTGACTAGATTCAACATGTTAAAAGGATTGAGCTAGTGTCTGTATCTGTTTTTTTCAACTTCAGAAATCTGGAATTCTGTGAGTTGGGAGTCCACACTTCTTAAAAGTTCCCGACGCTGGTTTTTATGAACATTTTAAGGGTATATGTTTAGTTTCTAAAAAACGTAAGATAGAATATTTTATTGGCCAAGTGTGATTGGACACACAAGGAATTTGTCTTGGTGTAAATACTCTCAGTATACATAAAAGGAAAGATAGGTAACTTATCCATTCATTATTCTACCTATTTTTTTCTGACTTTGTTAGCACTGCTATATTATCGGTTGTACCTTGTCATATCCTCGGATTTTTATGCATACCACTATATAAACATATATAATTATTTTAAAAACAATAGCTGCAATAGACACTTGCCATCAATCAAAATCTGCAAAACTCCCTGGTTTATCCACCTTAAGGATGGGGAGGATGGGATCTAGGGCTCCAGGCAACGTAGGCATCCAGCGAGAGAAAGAATCCCCCGCCCCTCTTTTTTTTAAAAAAACAAACAAACCAGGGAGACCCTCCCCACTTCATTCATGCCTTTCGACCACGCATTCCCGCGCTTTCGCTTTCCCCAAGAATTGAAGCGCTGGGGGCGTGGCCAGGACGTGGGCGCGGCTAAAAGTGAACGACTCTAGTGATGAAGGGGGCGTGGCGTCCTCTCTCTCTCTCTCTCTCTCTCTCTCCACCTCCGACCTGAGGATGCTCAGAGAGAGGCATCCCATCCCGGAAACCAGACGGAGAGCTCCGATTGGCTGGAAGCGTTCAAAATCAAAGGCTGGGCGGGAAAAAAAAAAAGAAGCGGAGGAGGAGCTTTGTGCGCGCGCGCGATTGGTTCTTTTCTCCCCCCTCCCTCTTTCCCCCCCCTTCTGTTGTGCCTCCTCCTCCTCCTCCGCTCATTCGCCGCACGCGCGCCAAGGGAGGAGGCGGGAGGCGAGGCTGCTGCCCGAAAGGGAGGGGGGGAAAAGGAGGAGGAGGAGGAGGCGGCGCGCGCAGCCCCCCTCTCATTCCCCTCCCCCGCTGCCTCGCCCGTTGGCGGGCGCTTTGTCGCCTTAGAAACCCCGCCGGGCAACGGCTGGTCGCCGGCTGAGGAGCCGAGCGCTCCAGGTGAGGCGACGGCGGGGACGGGGAGGGGAAGCCGGAGCGGCGGGAGGAAGAGGAGAGGGGCGGGGGAAGAGAAGGAAAGTGAACACTCCTCCGAGGGGAAGCGAAGCGGCCTGGGCGGCGCGCTTGCGCAGACGCGCGAGGGCGGGGCCTGAGGGGTGGGCGGGGCGGAGAGGGCGGGGTTTTCTCGTCCAGCACGTGGCGGAGGCTAAGTCGGGCTTGCGAGTTTTTATTTCCGCGTCGTTTTTTTGTTTTTTTAATTTCTCAATGGGATCGAATTAAACCACTTGCTTTGGAAGTGGGAGGCGGCCGGCTTCCTCCCCCCTCTTTCCCCGGGCTTAACGGGGGCTTGGTGTGTCCGACCTGCTGGAGGAAGAGTGGTGGGAATACGGCTTTCGCGTGTCAGAAGCAGCTGCCCCCCCTCCGCGTCTGCTTCTGACACGCGAAAGCCCCCCCCCCACACACACACACACGGGGTTGTGAGTATAGGGCTCGTTTGCAGGTGTGAAGATGACGTGGGTGACCTGGTATAGGGTGAATGGGGCTTTTTTGGGGGGGGCGTCACGGGTGGGGAAAACAGCTTTTCCTGCAGAGTGGTGGAGGGGAGTTGTGTGAATGGGGCTCCTGAGGGTCAGCTCCCCCTTGGAAAGCAAGTTTTCTTTTGACAAGGAGGGGCGAGGAAACTGCTCTTCTCTTTAATGGCTTTCCAAAGGGGTGACCCATGTGCCGAAGGAGACCCCCTGCTCCTTCCCCAAGGGCCAGCCCTGCAACCCACGGAGCATTGGAGGCAGTTTCCCCCCCCCTCTGGTATCTACCTGGCATCAGTGACCTCTGAGGGTATATTTGCATTTATATATAAATATATGCAACCCTGCTTTGTCTCGGGACATTGTATGTGGAGGAAAATGCATCCTGGAACAAGCACCTAACCACAGGAAGTCGTTGACTTATAACCGTTAATTTAGTGACCGAATTTACAGCTGCACTGAAAAAAGTGACTTTTGACCATTTTTCACACTTGCAACTGTTGTAGCATCCCCATGGTCATGTGGTTTACATTTGGATGCTTGACAACTCATTCACATTTATGACCATTCCAGTGTCCTGGGATCATGTGATCCCGTTTTGCAACCTTCTGACAAGCAGAGCCAATGGGGAAGCCAGGTTCACTTCACAACCGGGTTAACTAACTTACCGACGGCAGTGATTCACTTAGCAAATGTGGGCAAGGAAGGTGGTTAAATGGGGCACTTGACAAATTTTTTTCGCTTAGCAACAACATAAATTCTGGCCTCCATTGTGGTCGTAAGTCGAGGACTACCTGTACTGCTGCAACCCTGTTGTTTTAGTCAACAGGTATTTTAAAGGAAGACTATAAACTCCCCTCTTGCTCTAAGCCAGGACGTTGATTTAATAAGCCACCAAGACGTGTCATAAAAACGTTCCGGCTTACTAGCCCAGCAAGCCATAATCAAGGCACAGGGAAATGCAGCCGGTTGGGCTGAGATAAACATTTCCCCTCCAGTAACAGTATGGCTGAATTGGGCAGCCAGATCTGAGTTTGTGTTGTACCAGTCTGTGTTTTCAATGATATACTACTTTGTGTCAGGATACTACATGCATCCATAAAAAAACACTTAACTGTTACTCCTTTTGTAGCCCATGAATCTAGACTGCTGGCTTTATTTTCCAAAGCAAGCCTAGGCCTGCATTTAAGAGCCACAAACTTAATTTATGCTTTTTTGCCCTTATCTGTTACTACTGGAATTTCCCCCTCCTCGGGGGAAAAAATCAATTAAAACCTGGGAAGCCCCTGGCTTCAAATCTCACCTCCGTCCTGCAAAAAAGTCAGCACCCAATGAAACCATCTCAAGAAACTGTTACACGAATCTTATTTCTACTTTCAAAATGGGGGGGAATAACCACCTTCCCACAAAGGAGTCCATGAGGCTGGGGTTGTAATGGGATTTTTTATCCCATGTGGATAGGTAGTCTTTGACTTATTACCATAATTGAGCCTAGAATTTCTGTTGTTAAGTTAGTTTTGTTCCACTTTACGACCTTCGTCGCCACAGTAGTTAAGTAGAATCACTGCAGTTGATAAGTTAGTAACCGAGTTATTAAGTGAAACTGGCTTCCTCTTTTGACTTTGCTTCTCAGAAGGTCACAAAAGAGGAACACATGATCCCAGGACACTGCAATTGTCATAAATACGAGTCAGTTGCCAAGCTTCTGGAATTTGGTCACATGACCATGGGGATGCTGCAAAGGTCATAGCATAAGTCACTTTTTTCGGAGCCGGTGTAACTTTGAACGGTCATTAAATGGATGGTTTGTAAGTTGAGGGCTTCTTGTACTAGCTCCCTGATTCCCACCATTCCTGGGACTTCTGGGAATCTGTAGGGGGGTGGGGGGTTGTTTGGATAAGGCTGTGGTGGTTGCAACCCTGCAAAGGCCGTGCAACCAGTGGCATGCTGAGCTAAGAAAGGTCTACCTCTAGATCAGGGGTCTCTAAACTTGGGCACTTGAAGACTCGTGGACTTCAACTCCCAGAATTCATAAGTGGCACCACCCTCTACAGTCCTGGGGTGCGCAGATCCATCGTCCAATCACGAGACCAGAGACTTGTAGGGTGCCTGGATCCATAATTCATCCTACAGGATGGAAATCATAGAGACGGGTCTTTGTAGTCCACCTCCTTGGCCCAAGCCCAGGAAGCCGTCTTGGTGTCCTTCAAATCAAACATGGCTGCCTGAGGAATTCCGGGAGTTGAAGTTCACCAGCCTTAAAAAATGGCCCAAGTTTGGAGAAGCTAGGTAGACGTAGATAAATCTATTCTAGGAGTCCTCAAATTGGTTGTTTTCTAGTTGTGCGTAATTGGCTGGCACGATTTGAGTGATTGGGAATTGACTCGGAAAGTTTGAGGGGTTGTCCTCAGAAGGGAATTTTACACACGTTGAATGAATCAGCATTCGAGGTACCGTAGGAGACACTTCTGAGTGTCTGGCAGTTTTACTTTTCGGCAAGAACGCGCATGCACGCTTCTGTCTGTTCCCCCCAACTGCTTCAAGAAGCCATTCAGTGCATTCTGCCTCCATGCTCCCTACCAACATGCATCAGAGGGCACCGGGCATTCGTAGAAGACATGCAGCAGGTATGGGGTTGGGTGTGGCCGGGGGGGGGGCAGTTGCTTGAACTAGATGCTGCAGCGGAGTGGCCGGTTGCAAAAATAACGGATTTTCCTGGCCTTCAAATCTATTTGTCTCTCTGTAGTCTACTCTCAATATTAGTAAGTGGAGGTACTTTCACAAAAACAGCTCAACTCTGAATTCTAAATGAGGAACCGATGCTTCATCCTCTCCTTCCATGTAACCCTCCATGCTGCTAGCCAAGTCCTTGCCAGGTCTTGATTTCACCTTCGTACGATGATGCTTCTGCAATCTCCTTGCATCATTGGCTCACTGCTTAGGCTGGACTAGAGGTGGACATCTTAGTGACCCCCCAGAAGAGACCTGTCTGTGTCTAGTTTGTTCAAGGAGAACCCCACCTGCTTCTTTGGTGTTTATGCTCAAACCAAGTTACTTCCTGGCCAATGAAGCCAAAGATTTTTCTTCTCTTTGAGAGGCTTAATCCAGGGGTCTCCAAACTTTGCTGGCTGGGGAATTCTGGGAGTTGAAGTCCACCAGGCTTAAAGTCACCACGGTTGGAGACCCCTGGATTAACCTACTTTTGCCAGATTGAATGTAAGTAAAGGATAGGAAGTCCTTAATGTGCAATCACAATTATATTGCTAAATAATACATCTGCTAAGTGAGTTTTGCCCCATTTTATGACTTTTTTTTGTACAGTTAAGTGAATCACTGCAGTTAAGTTAGTATCCTGGTTTTGTTAAGTTAATCTGGCTTCCCATTGAAGACCCTCAGCAATTGGGAGGGAGTTGCTCTCCATAAGGAATTGAGACTGTCTGTCTGCAGTAATTTGGAGATTGGAGGGGGGTGCCTATACCACAGTGTGCTAATAATAATAATAATAATAATGCCATAAATGCTGAGTGATAAGGCGCCAGGAGAGGGAGGAATCCCCCAGTTTGCAAGAGCTTCCAAAGATGAAATCATTTCAGTTCTGAAATGCTCTCAAGTGCTTCGTCTTTTCCTTCTCCCTCTTCCCCTGTCTCTCCTTTGAGATCTAAGAAAGGGGCCTTGTAGTACAGAGGAGACTGTTTGAATACGTAATTAGCCCACCAAGCAAACTTCTCTATGGCAAGGACAAGCAGTGGATACCAGAGAGAAATACTGTGTTTTTGCTGCCTTATGGTCATAAATGGGGGCTCAGAAGAAGATAGAAGCAGAACTACCGAACATTTCACAACCTCTCAGAATGGGAAGTTTAGAACAGCTTCCTTTTCTTTTCTTTTTTTTACATGAAAAAAGATTTTTTAAGGTCCTCTGCAGTCCTATTCAAACAACTCCCCCAGCCAGCCTGCTGGGATGTAATATTGAATTCATTTACCTTTCTGCCTTGGCACTGATGGAAGCCACAGCTCGCTGCGTGTGTGTGTGTGTGTGTGTTCTTTTTTCTTTCCCCCTTCGCGTCTCCAACACCCGAGAAATCTTCTTCCTTGCAGCCACTTCCTAAACACGACGGACCGGATGTTACCCAGCGGTAGCTGGCGGTATCAGCAGGGCTTTGCGCAAATTATAATTAACCCTGTTTTGTACTTTGGAGAGAGCCTGAGCAGAGAAAAGCGGAGCTCTGCTTGGAACAAAAATAACAATAATAAAACACGTCCCTTCACCATAGATGGAAGCTTTGGGAAAAAGATGTTTTGGGAAGGCTTCTTGGCTGCGGGGCGAAGTGGACTTTGGCACAAGTACTTTCTCAGCTTTTCCCAGCTCGATGCATTTCGTAGTCATTCAGGACTACAGTTCCTATTGGCCCCAGCTGGGAGTGAGAGTTGGTTCAAGTCAGCGTCGGTGTCTGAAAGATCCGGAAAAGCTCACTTAAAGCGGGAACGCCGGGAAAGTCTCAAACTACACAAAACGTGCTTTAGGTTTTCATCATTCGGCAACCTCAGCCGAGGATTTAGAGAGAGGAAGTAGCCCCTCACTCCTGACAAGAGGTTATAAGAGATGAAGTCAATAGGAGCCTGCGTTATTAACGACACATTTGCTGGCAGGATTTCCTTTGGACCTTTGTAGAATCTGCGGCGTGTTTCCCCTTTGGCAGAGTGAGCTTCGAAACACCTCCGTTGTTGGTGCAGACAACCCACCTTGCGTGGTTAGTATGTCACTTTTGAATCCAGGGAGTCAGGTTAATTGCCTAAATGATGGTTGTGGCATCTCGGGAACACAACCAGGGTCATTGTAGTATCCTTCCCCATAGAAATCAAATAGATAGCAAGCTACAAAAAACTTGTGAAAAGCAAACAGCATAACAGAAAACTCAGGATATTACAACCAGGTGCAAACTGATAGCTACAAAGGATCAACAGGGAAAAACAGATTGGACTATAAAACAATTTCAAAGATTATGCTTAGAGGTTTGGCTATGGCAGTGGATAGCTTTCTTAAGAAGTAGGCACATATTCCATCCGGTCCAATAGATAGAGATGGTTTTAGGTTGCGTAGTGCTTTTTCAACATTGTCTTCTGTGAAATCGATATGTATTAGATCATTGTTGTTATCTGTGGTACGGCTAGGAAATACTGGGCATGATCCATTGCTGTTTACAAATACTGATATTACTCCTACCAAATTCCTGAAATTACTCCTACCAAGATCCCAGGAAGAGATCCCAATCTCAAAGAGACAGGAATTCAACACACACAAATCAAAGACTTCACTTACAAATCAAAGAAGTCTCTAAGAGAGAGGTTTTCCTCCTCACTTATTAGATTAATCCTAGGAACGCTGTGAGATTTCTTCTTATCTGCCTGCCTATTAATAAACTGATTCTGACTTTCAACACAGCTGACCAAATCATTTTGCATTAAAACCTCCCAGCCAGGAAATTTGAATCCACAAAAGGAGAGAACTTTGCCTTTTTCCTTAAAGGGCAAGGCTTCTTTTTTTTCCTTTCCTCACTTCACTGCTTCATGGTCCTTGTTATCCAAAGCTGGCTGCAGCCTCGGCAGAGCTTTCCACCAGACCACGGAAGACTCTCTGGTCATTGTCCAGAAATCCCGAGAGAGAAAATTGCACCTTGGCAAAAGTCCCTTTTGGTCTGATGGCCCCTGACTCTCCCTCTGTCGTAGGGAGGATGAGTTTTCCGGTGCTGCCGCTTTCTAGAAGACCCCCCCCCCCCTGTGTGTCACCTGCTGCTCAAATTGCCCTGCTCCCGTTTATGGATCTCCAGGCAGTCCTCGGCTTACAGATGAGCCCCAAACACCTGCGGCATGCTTAAAATCAGACGGAAACGAGTCAAAGCAGTTTAAAAGAAAAGAAGCTCAGAAACAAGGACGCTATAGAACAGTGGTCGCCAACGAGTGGGCCGGGGACCACTGGTGGTCCGTGAGAAAATGTTGGTGGTCCACAGAGAAATGTCACCCCCAAAGCAATTAATCCAAGCTGTGCGGGAACACAAGGCTGTGCTGCCCACATGGCCAGCGGGAAAAGGCTTGCATCCCTTGCATTGCTATTTCTATTTCGGGGCAAAATTTGAGTAGATTTTGCTAGCACAGAGGGCCTCCAAACTTGGTAACTTCAACTCCCAGAATTCCTCCGCCAGCTACGCTAGCTGTGCTAGCAGGTGGGACAGCAAAAAAGCCACCCTAAAACCTGGGTGTGTAAAATTGCAACAGGTGAGACCCAAGATAGGGGACCGTTGTTAGAAGACCCTAGAAATGTGAACAAGTGGGGGTGGGTGGGTAGGCGCACACTCTCTGCATTGGAGGCACCTTTCTCCCAGACGCCCGAGTGTGTTTGCACACAGCTTTTTCCACTGATTGGTTGTTACGCTGCTGCTGCGGGGAGAGCCAGGCCTTTGAAGATTTCCCTGGTCAAAGATCAAGAGGCTTTAAAAAAAAAAAAGAAACGCTTGGGGACGGGATGGGGCCCGAATTTTGCTTCCATTCCCCCTCCCCCTTTTCAGTGTATTTTATTTTTCAGCGTGTGTTTTTGAAGTTCCCTTTTCTGGCATAACTGCCAAGTCGGTGGAGGAGCAGCAGCAGCGCCTTGCCTTTTGCCTTCTAGGGGTTGGGGAGGGGAGAGGTGGCCGGGGTGGGCAGGCCGACCAGGGGGAGGAGAAGGAAGTGTGGCTGGCTCTCTGGGAATGCGAGCTGTTCCCCCACTCTGTAAACAGCTGGTGACTCATTGCATAGCTATGGCACTGGGGGATGCGTCTGCTGAGCCATGCTGCGTGTGTGTGCCTACCCCAGGATAGGGAGGAACGGCTTCCACTCGCCCTGCACTCGGAAAGGATTCCCGGAGAGACCCCCCCGCCCGCCCGTCCCCTCGCCCTGGGCCCTGGCCCCCAGCAGGTGCCCCCTTCCTCCAAGGAGGGGTCCCAACCTTGAGTGGGCTCCCGGGACGCCCGGCAACCGCTTCCAAACATGAGGGCAGGAGAGGACAGCTGTAAAGGAATGAGCAAGGGTCTGGGAAAAGCTTTGCAAGTCCAAGGTAATCCTTCTCTCGCTGCCTTGCTTCCTCTTCTCTCCTCGTTGCATGGCTGCCTTGCAACTTTTGCACCCGGTGCCCTGGCCCAGGGCCCTCGGCTCCTTTGCAGGAAGCCAAACGTGGCGTGCCCCCTTCGCCGCCCCCTCCCCTCCCCATGTTCCCAGCTGTGCTTGCCCTGGTTGACCCCCCTGTCATTCCAGCCATGGTTCTTCCACGTGTGAAGTTCAGGCTGTTTGTATTCTGGGAAGCGCCAAGCAGCTCCAGGCAGCCGTGGGCATCATGACTGTTTAGCACTTCTCTCTCTCCGCAGCATTCTCGGTTTAGCTCTTCCTGCCTGCTCCAAATTCTTGGTTAAGAATCTGGGGGAAAGGAGCTTCTGCCTTCAGTTCTGTTTCTGTACAGTTAAGCTTTGGAAGTTAAACAAGCCACAGTCTTAGGAGGCTGCCCTGAGATGGTTTGGTTTGGTCTAGTGGGTCGGGAATGCCTGCGGATAGGTGGCCTCTGCTTAGCCAGCAGAAGGAGGCAAGTTCTCCGGACACACCTTCCCTTCTCGGGTGGCCTTATTGCTTGTCTGTTTCTTTTTTAAAAAGGGGGGGGGCCCACGGGCATTGCAGAGGCGTGGTCTTCCGTGGGGCAGCTCCGAGGGGCCGAGGAGGAAGGGCTGGGCGAGGGGATGTCCAGTGCCTGTTAGAAAACTTGGGTTTGCCCCTCCCAAGGCCAGAGCCACAGAGCTCCCGGTTCCAGCTCTGTTTGCGCTCATCGTTTGACCATGACGGGGATGGTGAACGGTGCTGCTTGCCACAAGGAGCCCCTCGGGCTGAGCCAGCCAACAACAAACCCCCCCCCCAGCCCTCCCTCCCATCCTCTCCCCCCACCTCTCTTCTCTTTCTCCCCCATGCACGGATTTGTTGATTCTTCTCTCTCTTCTCTCTCTCCCCCCGCAATGCCTTTGCACAGAGATGACCCCAAGTCATGATTTGCTTTTGGGCTTCTCTTGTTTCCATGGCTACCATCTCAGGGTTGGCGACTTTCCCAAGGTCACCATAGCAACTATCGGAAGGAAATCATGCTTGGGATGCTTTGGCTAGATGCCGTCGTCTTCTCCTCTTCTTTTTTTATTTTTTATTTTTTTGAAATGATTAGAATGTGTGACATTCTGTAGACGTGCATGGAGAATCAGGGTTGCCGTCGCCACCAGCCCAGCCCTTGTTTGCTTCTTGGACGGGTGGGTGGCGGCCTGGTCCGAGGGTCTCCCCATGTCTGGCACCGTTGCAGCCCACCCCAAGCCTGTGCTTCCTAGGCACGGCAGCTTCTCACGTTTGAGCCTGGCTGGTGTGGCCTAAGCTTGGCGGGGAGAAGGAAGCCCCTGTGATGTCACAGCTGCATTGCCCTCTCCATCGGTGGTAGGTAGACGGCTCTCTCAAACCGCTCCAAGGGTGTCATCCTTCCCTTCCTCCTCCTCCTCCTCCTCCTCTGGGCTGTGCGATGCAGGTGAAGGCTCTGCGCCGCCGAAGTCTAGACAGTCCGTCTCGGAAGGAGTTGAGAGTACCTGAGGTGAGAGTGAAGGGCAGCCGGAGAGCGTGGAGGGGCATTGCCGCTTGGTCAAATTCTCCCCGGGCTGGAAGACCAGAGGGGCTCCCTCCTCTTAAAGCCAGTGGGCTGAGACGATGCCAGCCCAGTAAGGAAAGCGGTGCCTTGTTTTCTCTGCTCATGAGACACCCCCCCGTGCTCCATCCTTGTCTTCTCATCTGTCGATTCGTGCTGCCTTGCGAAGAAGAAGAAGAGGTCGCTTAACAGGTGGGGCTGGGAGAGGTAGGCGACTTTTCTGTCTCTGAAGAGCCAGGAAGAGAACGATCACTTGGTGGATGGTTTTGTTTTTCCGTTTTGTTTTGACTGGGGCCTGGGATGAGGGTGAAGTCGGGGTTGGATTATTGGAGACGGGCATTCTCCCGCTTTGGAGAAAAAGCACAGAAAGCGAACTTGGAGCTAGCTTTATAGAGGCTTGGAGGAAAAAAAAAAATGGGGTGGTTTGGAATTGGTTTTGGGGGCCGTTCCGAGCAAACCGAATCTCTGGATGAGCTGAATTCTTCTGGATCCAGAAATTCCATCTCTGAAAACTCGGGTCTGGCAAGGGATCAAGATTCAAACGGCCATCTGTTTTCAAAGCCAGGATGAGGAAACAGCCTTTCTGGATGGCTGGTGGTTAAAGATGTGCTGTTACGCTGGGAAGTCATCTGAGGACTCTGGGTTTAACAGTGTGGAAAGTCTAGCCTGGCTTGCGGTGTGAAAGTCAGGAGAGCTACAGGATCGCTATAACCCCGGAGGATATGGGCAAAGCTCGCAGGAATCTCATTCCACTCCTCCTGCCCATTGTCCCTCTTTTCTCTTTTTCATGACGGCATTCCAAATTGGAGATAAGGAAGACGCTATTCTCCTAGCAGCTGCTAGAAAGAAAGAAAGAAAGAAAGAAAGAAAGAAAGAAAGGAAGGAGGGAGGGAAGAAGGGAAGGAAGGAAAGAAAGAAAGAAAGAAAGGCCAGTCATTCTTATGAGTTGGTTGATGAAGTCTCTTGCTTGTTTGTATCTTGTAATACTTGACTTCATTTAGTGACCTCTCAAAGTCACATCATCACTGGAAAATAGTGACTTATGAGTGTTTTTCACACATACGACCGTTGCAGCGTTCTCTTGGTCATGTGGTCAAAATTCAGACGCTTGGCAAATGTCTCATATTTATGACGGTCGCAGTGTCCTTGGAGGGTCACATGGTCCGCTTTCGCGCCCTTCTGACAAAGTTGACGTGGAAGCCAGATTCACTTAACAACCGGGTGACAAACGACGGTGGCAAGAAAAGTCATGAAATTGGGCACAACTCACGTAGCAACCTGAATTTGGGGCTGCATGGTGGTTGTAAGTTGAGGACTACCAGTAGTACTAATAGATGAGAGTGTTCCTATGGAAGTCCGGGGATCCTGAGACGTTGAGGGTGGATTGAGTGGCTGGGGAAGTAAAATTTAGAAGGGAGATTTCAAAAAAGCAACCTCTAAGAACCATGGTGTGAAATAGCCCTGCCAGGACAGCTGCCTGTCTTGTGTTTCAAGGAAAATGCATTGTTCTTTTCTCTTAGCCTGTTTTCTCTCTCTTTCTCTTCCCTCTTTTTCTCCAGTTGCAATTTCTGAACAATTCTGTCCAGGTGACTGTGTCCAGGTTATGACGACTAATCCAAAGCCAAACAAAGCATTTAAGGTAAGGCTCAGTTGGATTTTTTTTTTAAGTGGCATCTTCAGTGAACTGTTCAAGATGTCAACTTTTGGGTCCCCGCTGCCCTTTTCTACCCCTTTTCCAAAAGTCAGTCTGTGCCCCAAAAGTAAAATATGAGGGTGCCTTTCTTGAAGACGACAACTTCATCAGAAACTTTTATTTAAAAAAAAACACAAGATAATTCTAACTTTGGTTTCAAATAATGAACAATATACTCACCTGAACTTTAGTAAAATTCATGGTTCAACCTATGTTGAACACAGCTGTCGAATAAATGGTGTCTCCCAAGTTTTACTTCCAGGTAGGAAAATAAGATTTAAGCCACTATAAAATTGCTTTCTGGCTGCTCACATAGTACAGCAGTCTTTTAAAAAAAAAAAATAAGCTTGGCCACTGATTGGTCACATAGTGTCACATTCCAATGTTTTAAAGCATTAAGGTTATGCCAAATATTTTAAATACGGATTCCTCATCAGAGAGTTGGGGTACTATAACGTTATGTGGGGATTATCTTGGGGATCCAGGAGGGGAGAAAGAGATGCTACCTATGAAATGATTGGATAAGAGAGCGCAAAGCTGTGTAATGGCCAGAGAAAGAGACTCACAAAAGAATCTCCCTAACTTTTCTGGCTGAAAAAGAGATGGCGGGAGATTCGTACTTTTATACTTTCAAGATTCTGTTAACGTAGCCTTCCAATAAAATAAAATTAGCTCATGGGGTCATGTTTCCTGTCTGGTCTGTCAGAGAGTTGGCAGTTGGCTACTGGTGCTAATTACAGAAGCAAGTCGGTTACAGAATAGCATTAACTTCTTCAAAATCACAATAACGGTAACGTCGAGCAAAGAGGGAAATTGCAGGCACAAAATAGTTTGAGTCAAAGACAGTCACTGCATCTCATGGACATAAAAAATGTAAGTTCGCGTTTGTTTCCTTTGGATTCTCACTCAAAATTCTAAAAATAGCCGAATTCATTCCTACTGTCAGGGTTCCTAGTGATACACCCATGGGGAATAAAACCCCAAGGCAGGTAGATTCCTCAGAGAATAGTTTTATTTGATATGTCATGTTGGCACAGATCTGGTGAAAACCGATTGAAGGTTCCCGCGGTTCTTGCCTAATGAAAAGTAAAAATTTTCCCCCTTCCCCGAACAGTCACGTGGTCCAATCAGAGTGCCGTCTGGTCGCTTGGTAACCTCGCTCCTACTCATTCTGGCTAGGTGTGACAACGTCCTTGGTTCCCAAAGGAAAGTATTTTATTTTGGCTACAAACCCCCAGCTATCTCTACTCCAGTGTGGCAGGTCAGCTTTAGGGTTGATACCTACTGGCTGGTCTTGACCGATGAATTCTTGGGAATTTTTGGAGATTTTTTGGAGCTGCCCACACAAAATACTTCCTAATTGATGATCTGGTGTTCACCACGTTGCAACCGTGTTCTGGTAGTGCAGGAGCGGCCAAGGTTGGACACCCTTGACCTGGCATGACATCATCACAAGTTTTGTCCTGTTGTTGCCCTTTAGGTCAAGGAGGAGTCGGGAGAAAACGCCCCGGTGCTGAGCGATGATGAACTCGTGTCGATGTCTGTGCGGGAGTTGAACCAGCACCTGCGAGGTCTCACCAAAGAGGAGGTGATTCGCTTGAAGCAACGGCGGCGGACGCTCAAGAACCGGGGCTACGCGGCCAGCTGCCGGATCAAGCGGGTGACGCAGAAGGAGGAACTGGAGAGGCAGCGGGTGGAGCTGCAGCAGGAAGTGGAGAAGCTGGCTCGGGAGAACAGCAGCATGAAATTGGAGCTGGATGCCTTGCGCTCCAAGTACGAAGCCCTGCAGACCTTCGCGCGCACCGTGGCCCGCGGCCCCATCACCCCCACCAAAGTGGCCACCACCAGCGTCATCACCATCGTCAAGTCCGCCGAAATCTCCTCCAGCTCCGTGCCGTTTTCAGCAGCGTCCTAATGTCCAAGGAGAGAGAACTCGCTGCCTGGCTGGAAGAGGGGACTCGGCAGAGCCCGCTTCTTCTTCCCTCGAGTCAGACGTCCGCCTTCCCCCCCCAGAAAGGGAGCTGGCCAGCCACGTAGCGGCAGGCTCTCTGACGGGAAAGTTGAACTGGCGGCTTTACCTCTGGCTCAGTAAGCCCTTCGGGGGCTGAAATTGAAATTCCACATCTAGCCCTGCAGGAATCCGACGGAGGCGCCTCGCACAGCTCTTCCTTGCTGGTCTTCGCTTAAGCCCGAGTCGACATGAGGTATCGAAGGAACGGGCGCTCGGTGAAAATTTCAAACGGATAACATGGTAGAATCGTCAGGCCACGGGGAAAAGAAACAACCCCCCTTCCTCTAGTTAGGAAAGAAAAGAAAAAGCAGCCCCGTCGTAGCTGTCTTTATAGGTTGTGGGGGGGATCGAGGTTTTGGGACAGTTCCTGCACCCCAATTTTCACAGCCCGAGGTGTTTTCTCTCCAAACCCAGACGGTGAAGGGTGAGCGGATCTTCAGCTCATCGTCTGGGCCCTGCTGCTGTTCCGTCCCTGCCGGAGGTCCTTTTGGTCAGGAGTCCAGTAAGATGGAACAGCGTCTACAATGCAAAAACGTCACTGAAGCTGCTTCCCATGATGTGCCTGTGAATTGGGCCTCCTTTTTTTGATGTGGTTGTGTGGCTTCCAAACAATACATTTTGGTCAGTGTCATCATCCAGGTTCTACAGTGTCGTAGGGTGAGGGGGGCGGGATGGGAAATGTACGGTGAGCAGGCAATGTGGGGCTAGACTTGGTGGCTAGGTTGTGTGAGAAAAAAAAGATAATTTACCAGAAGAGGAACTCATGGAAAAGGATAGTGCGGTCAAATTGATGCCTTTGAATCAGCATGACTTAGAAACATTGAAAGGTTTATAAGTCCAAGACACGCTGGGGAAAAAAGCGGGGGGGATCTTTTTGGACAAGGAAGATTCAAAAAGAAATGTGAATTCAACCCACAGCCTTACCCATAATATTTCCTCTTGTTTTGGGGCTCTTGAACATCAAGAGACGTCAAAAGTGAACGTGAAGTAAAAAGCAGGAAGAATTAGATCTAAACAGCTACAGGGAATCGGGCTCCCCGAGATAATGCTCAGCAAGCTTCGAAGATAACAAATTGCGCAGAGGAACCCAGGAAGATTTAGAAGTTGCTACCTTTGGGTTTGGTTTTTTTTGGAGGCAAATTAAATTGGGTCTTGTGGTTCTGAGAAGCAGGGAGAAAATCGGAGCTCGCCAACAGGGCGAGAAGGAAGGATATAGGCTGCTGTTTGTATGTGTGCAGAGAATGAGGCGAGTGCGTGGATGGAGTTTGCTCGGACTAAGAAGATGGTATAGAGAGCAGAGCAGAGAGAAAGCAGTTTGTGGATTTACAGAGGAGGCAGAGGGATGAACGATGGTTAGAGTTGGGTTGTTGGTGAGGGATGATGAAGAGCAGGGAAAGAAGGCTTGGAACTGGGAGCTGCGAGGCGAGTAAGCTGCCCTTCCAAAGTCCCTTTGTGCCGTTTTTGTAAGGTTTCTAGAGTAAAGAGCTCTGAAACTTCCAATGGGAGAACCGAAGCCTCAGGTAAAGGTCTCTTCAGATGGGTCAGTAATAAAATTGCTGCCTCCTGCTCGGCTGAAGCCAACTCAGCAGAGAGAAAATTCCAATTTTCTGTTGGAATCTGGGGCAACATTTACATGGTGGCATCGTCCAAATGTTGTGCCTCGCCCACATGTGGCGATCTAGGACTGATTCCAGTTGCCCCAGGCGTCTTACATGTTTGCATCCCCCGTCTTGTCAAACACGTCCCCTCTGTTGTGGTAGGGTTTGAACTGAAGACCTGGCTTCCCCAAATCCTAGTTCCTGTGGTGTTTTCTTGGGCTGTCTCAAAACTCCCACTTAACGTTCCGCTGCAGCTAATACCGGTAGATTGTGACCTCTCTTCTGTGGGTGCATTCATAATTGAAAGCAAATAAGGAAGAGTTAAGAGTTAGCCCTTAACCTCTGTGTAGGTGAATCCTGGGTGGAGTTACTAACACTGTGAATGTAGCACTAGTGGTAGTTGGGTGCATGGACAGCACAGATCTTGTACCACACCTTCAGCATATGTAGACTTGTTGGCACTTAATGCTCTTCTGTGCCATTCAGTAGTTTAGTGGTGAGGAGGGGGCTAATTTTGACTGCCCAGATCAGGAAGAACGAGCAAAGCTAATGGCTATGTGTCCACTTCGTTGGCTTCAGATGAACTCACAAGTGGGGGGGTCTCCCTCCAGCCTCCCCTAACCCTCTTGAAGACCAGTTAACACCTGGTGTTTATCCTTGCTGCTTTGGACTCCCTCACAAAAAGTTTGAGGAAGAAAAGGAGTTGAGTTGCTTTATGTTATTTTTCTCTGAAAATGTGCTTTGGGACACCCTGAGTCCTCTGCAAGCTTCCTGAATCCTTCAAAGCAGAGGAAGGAGTTAGATTGCACTGTCTGAGTTTCAGAAAATAAATGCCAGTGGCCCGAGTGGGCATAAGAAACTTGGAAATGTTGGATCCTCTCCTCTCCCCTCCAGGGCCAGCTGAAAGCTGAGCCCTGGAAAACGGGGGACGAGTTAACTGGGCTCCACCAAGATGGAACAAATGTTTAGAGGTGCCTTCCCCAACCTGGTGTCCCCCAAATACATCCCACTACAGCTCTCCTGGGCTCTTAGTCAACAAAGGCCATGATGTTCCTAGCTCCTGGTTGAAAGCTGCTACATCTGAGGAAGACATGGACTATTGATGAAGGAAACTGCGCCATCCGTCCTAAATTCTAATGGTGTTCTTTCTCGATTGGCCGAGTGTTGATTGCCCTGCAGCTCTTGACTCTAGCTTTGGCCTCCCCTTGTTCCCCTTCTCTCTGGTGTTGGATGGGGCGCCCTTGGTCAACTCCAGAAGAGGTCCTCCGTATTTGTGCGATGCTTCCTTGTGACTGAGAAGTCTTCCCTAGTTTTAGGAGATGGACAAGCAATTATGGACCTAGGCAGAAGTTGAAGGGAGATGCTCTGGCAACTGTAAACCCACCGAAATTCTTGAGTGCATCCAAGGGAGGCCCAACCATAGTTAACACCATTGTGGTGGCCTTGACTTGGTAAAAGCTACGCATTGGGCTTATCCCTAGAGAGTTCCACCAGGGTTTGTTTTTTCCTGCTGTGGTTAGGGCCTCTCACCTTGTCCATTGACCAACCTCTGTGTACTTTCATCCTAGCAGCTATGAACTCCTCGGCCACCCCTGTCACATGTGGGTGGCGCATTGGAAGGGGAAGCCAATGGCTGATCCGACAACGAGGCTGTTGTACAAGATGAGGTGCTAGTTGGACTAACCCTCTGGTAGGGGAAAACACCTCTAAAGGAAGAAGTCCTCTTGACCTCCAAATGCAGCCATCTTTACTGCTTTTTTGGAGAACAGAGAGAAGCTTCTGTGGGGTACAAGCATCTCCTCCCCGCTTCTTGGGTTGGTGTCCATTTCCCTTGCAATCAGGCATCAAAAGGCTTAAATCAGAATTAAAAGCTGTTGATACCATAGTCATGGTAGGTAATCCATATTGGATATCAATTTAAGGGCCACTTGGAAATATTTGAGAGACATATGCATATAGATACAGATATATGTGTGTGTGAGCGTGTCTGTATATATATATATGATTTATACACACATATATAAAATAATTATATACATTTTACCATACAGGTTCTTTTTGTACGAGATACGTGTAATATTGTTCATATTTAAATCTATATACCAGTTTTCCAAAAAAAAACCAGGAGGGACCTAAGAATTGGTGCCCGCTTTCTATGCTCGGATCTCCAACCTTGGCCACTTTTAGGACTGGTGGACTTCAACTCCCAGAATTCCCCAGCCCATGACTGGCTGGGGAATTCTGGGAGTTGAAGTCCACCAGGCATAAAGCGGCCAAGGTTGGAGATCCTTGCGTTGATGGATGCTTGGAGCCTGGAAGTGTTTTTCTCTCCACAATTCCCCTTCCAGAAGGCTGGAAGGACTGAAAAGGGAGCAGAGCATCCCATCCATCCATCACCCCAAGATAATCCCCCCTTTTTTTCACCCTCCTCTTTTCTTACTTTCTTTCTTTCCTGTCTTTAGGGACTCTTCCCGCCACAAAGGTTTGGGAAGAAACACAGCCTTGCGTTGTGTGCAAAACCACTGCTGCCTGTAAGAAATGCACATTATTATTATTTTTAAAAAGCCATTTTCATTCAGCTGCCACTTCTCCCTTTCCTGCTTCTTAAATCTCAGAAGTTTTTCGGGTTTTTTTTTTGGGGGGGGGGGGAATCCCATTACCTACTGGGAAGACCAGAGTACTGTGGCTTCAAATGAGCATTTTTCAAAGTTGGCCACTTTAAGATTAGGGGGACGGGGACTTTAACTCCCAGAATTCCCCATTTCAACCATGCCATGCTGGGGAATTCTGGGAGTTGAAGTCCACCCATCTTAAAAGCTGCCAAATTTGAAAAACACTAAGCGATGCTAATGTGGGGATAAAGAAAAGCTTTCTGGCGTACCATAAATTAGCATATTAGATGCAAACCATGCTTGGCACTTCTGTTAGATGCTAGGTTTGTTTTTTTTAATAAGTAGAGATTATTATTATTTTTTAACTCTCTCTCCCATGGATGATACAACTGCAAATTCTTGGGTTGGTTCAGCCTTTTATCTCACAAGACATGTGATCATCCTTGGATAATTGAAAACTGATTTACTTAGCTTACATGTTAGGATGCGTTTGGATACCAAAAATGCACAGCACACAAGAGATGATTGTCCCTAATGGAGGGAATCCTTTCCTGCTTTTTTTCCATTTTGTTTTTTGTTTTAAGTTATAAGCTGCCCAGAGTTGATTTGGAATTGGGCAGCACCTCTGCCCAATCAAATAAGGGATTGCATCTTAATGGTGTATGTAAAAACCAAAGCACTCGCCTATATAAAAACCAGAGGAATTTAATTTTTTTTAAAGAAAAGAGGTTTTCTTGTAAGATGGAATTTCTTTCCCCTACCACCCCTCCCCCCCCCTCTTTTTTTCCTTTCGTTACTATTTGGAAATTTGGGTTTGGAAATTTAGCATGTTTTTTTGTTGTTGCTCCTCGCATTATAAAATTATACTTTTTCTTTTTAAATCACATGTATGGCTCCAGATCAGGGCTGCACACACACAAAAAAACACACCTCGGATGGCAGCAAAGAATTTTATTTATCTCTTTTTCCCCCCCTTGTCTGGATTTTTGCAGCTCAGATCCAGAAGCTTTAATCACGAGACTGTTCTACTCTGTGGTTTCCGCAAACTTACTTTTTGTTTCGGTATTTATTTTTGTGTTGCTTTTTTATTATGAAATAAATTATTGACATATCAAGTAATGTGGGTGCCTGTCCCATGAGGCCTATGATGTCCGTCTGTCTGTGTGCGTGCGTGTGTGTGTGTGTGTGTCCAGTCTATTTTCATTTGACACCCTCTTCCCCCACCATGTTAATTTATTGCTGTAAATTTGAAGCTGCAACCGTTGTGGCTTTTTGGTAACCTTTCCAATAAAGCATCTTCTGGTTTCAGATTGGATCTTGTCTGTCATCAGAGTCTTTGATAGCCAGGTGGCATACAAGTATTTATTATTATTATTATTATTATTATTATTATTATTATTATTATTATTATTATTATTATTATTATTATTATTATTATTATTTATTATTTATTATTATTATTTATTTTTATTATTATTATTATTTATTATTTATTATTATTATTTATTTTTATTATTATTTATTATTATTTTATTATTATTATTATTATTATTATTATTATTATTATTATTATTATTATTATTATTATTATTATTATTATATTTCAAAGCTCTATCTAGTACAGGGCTTTCCAAACTTGGCAACTTTTAAGACTTGTGGGCTTAAAAGCTCCCAGAATTCCAGAAAGATAGCCCACAAAGTTGGAGTTTGGAGACCCTGATCTAGTACAGTGGTTCTTTTTTCTAACTTGGCAGATTTTAAGAGGACTGGACTCCCAATTCCCAGCATTCCCCTGCCAGCATGCTTTATGATGGGTGGACCTCATGGTAGCAGGGGAATGCTGGGAGTTGAAGTCCACACCTTCTTAAGGTTGCCCAGATCTAGTAGTAATCTGCAGCTTATAACCCTCTCTGGAGGAGAGTGACACAGAGGGAGCAATTTAATATAATTTTGCAGGTAGCAATAAGTGTCACATTACTGTGTGCCAATAAAAAGGGTATCATGGGGTGATTATCAAACTCTGGTCAACATCAAGGCAACCATTTGCAGAAGGGAAGGAAAAAACAGGGATTGATGCGGATGCTGAGAATTTTGCTGTCTGTCAGAAGATGAAAGGCAGCCACAAATTCTGGGTTGTGCAAAACAAATCTTAAGATTACAAAAGACAAGAGAAACATGACATACCTTACATCAGGAATGCTGAATTACAAATAAGAAGAGCTGCATGCCAACTGCAGCCTAGACCAAAGTTTTTCATTGCTATTTTGCATTTGACAGCCATTAAAATCCTCTACTTTATTACATCAACGATGTGATACTTTTTTTTTGTTTTCAATTGTGAACTATAGCACCAATAATTAACCATGGGCCATCCCAGATTCAATCCAGCCAAAACTCTTGGAATACTCACAAAGTAAATTTGTCGGCGTTAGACAGCACTGGGAAAAAGTATTACAAATATTTTTATAATTATTATTTTTTTTGAAATGTACAGATTGACACGCAATTCATAACCATCACACACAGGACCCTCCAGATAGGAAGAAGCGCCTTATATCAACACATTCACACTTTCAACGTAACGCAACACCTCTTCTTCCACGATGAAGCCACAACTCCTCTGACATCCAAGGTGCATTCTATGATCAGAAGCTTTGACGGCCTCAATGCAACTTCATCAAGGAATCTGGCGCTATTAATTCCTCACCCTGCTGCAGCTCCTCGTGTTGGAAAGAAGAAACGTCCTTTTATTTCTCTGGGGCTCTGAGCTATTATTGTATTCCCATCCCGGTGGATTGGATCCACAAACAAACAAACCAAAAAAGAATGATAATGGGAATCTAGTTCCAATGGGATTCAGCTGCAATTGCTGAATGAAAATGTTGTCGATTCCATCCAATTTTATCCCTTCCTACGTTGCCTTGTTCCGTCTCTGCCAATAATCAGTATTATCGCCAGGCATTGGGAATGGGAGGACCTGTGTCCATTGAGAAATTCTGTTTTCCTCAGGCTGCACCAGGACCAACAATAAGTGCATCCTGGGTGTTTCTGCCACTCACCACAACACCACATAGGAAGGGGTAGATCCAGCTGTATTTAGGAAGTCAACCCAATATCTGGGGATCTTCCCTCAATAGCCCACTGAGAACAAGAATGAGACGCTTCTGTTGCTTCGTTCAACAATGTGGTCTGATTCGGTTGGCAGCTGCCGGTCTGCAGCAAGGTGAGAAGACCTGGAAAACAACAAGTTCTCCACTTCACAAGCGGCCTCTTCACAACTCCTCGTCGGAGACGATGAGCATCCGTTTCTCAAGATTCCTCCTCTTCTTGCTCTGCGAGGCCTCCACCGGAGGACTCACGTGGCCGTTCTGTCCAAGCCCCCCTTCCGTCTCCTGCATGGATTGCTGCGTGTATTGTTGGTAGGTCGGGGAGAAATTGTGGATGGCATCTTGGACAATATCTTGAGGACTCATCGTTTCCTTCAGCCCGCTGGAGATGCTTTGCAACGGGGCCACGCCTGCTAGAAGAAAAAGGGAAGAGACCAGAAGAGAATCAATGGACGAGCAGATGCTTTTTTTTTTCAAGCAGGCCCCTAAGAAGTCAGTTCACCTGCACAAACCAGCCTGCCGGGAAGGTGGAACCCAATATTGGCTGAAGGCACCAGGGAAAATAAAAATAAATTTGCCTTGAGGATTTTCAGCAGGTTGGTTTCTCCTGCTGAAGTGTCTTTTCTACCACATCTCCCAATGACTTGAAAATTTCACATTTCTCTTGGGTTTGTTTGGAGCTGAACTCAGCTGGAGAGGTGGCCTAGGGTCCATGGCTACTATTTCTCATCGTGCTGAAATATCCCTAATTACATCTTCCAGAACGGAACGAGCCTCAAAAGAGAACTACCCACTTTAACGGTTCTGTAGGAAGCTAAGGAGGCCCTTGGCCGTTGGGGAGAGCATCTAATGATGGAAGCAGGCCATTCCCACCTCCATCCTTTGGCTGTCTCCCCCCCCCAAATAAGTTAGAACATACTCCCAACTTTGTTCGTTTACCTGCTTTATCTTCTATTTGAGAAGAAACTGGGAGGAAATGTTTTTTTTAATCAAGTCTGAGAAACAGAAGGGAGATAAACACAGAATTCTTGCTTATCGGCCCTAGGAAAAGAAGACACCCGCTTACCTTTCTGCTTGGTCGTCCCTTCCTTTCCCTGCCTACCTTCCGTATAACTAAAGGAGCAGTTCTCTTGAAGCAAGTTACCTGTGGTGCTTTCCTTTTTCTCCTGGTACACCTGGCAGGTGAAAGCGTAACGGAGAGCGATGGAAGCAAACAGCATCTCGATACAGATGATGAAGTTCTGGTAGCCGGCTGCAACGGTGCCAGCTCCCACTGCCTTCCCGTCAATGATCTGAACTTCTGGGATGACCCCACATTTCTCCAAGATGGCCAGGAGCACCCCTGCAAAATAGGAATGGTTGCAAAAACATCAGCAAAGGCTCTCAAGTAGATTTTTCACAGGTCCAGGAAACGTCTGAAGGAACCTACGTAATTGTCCCATACCCGAATTCCTCCGAATTACAAGATCCCATCGAGACTTGGGTTTTATATATATATATATATGAGTCCTATTAGAACAAGCCAACATTTTTTGCAAGCTCATACTTCATTTAATATTTATTTTCCAAGGGATAGAGACTTCTCAAGGCTTTCTGTCCTGCATGTCTGGGTCTTCCAAAATTTGGAGCTCATCTAGATCATTTGCATTGCTACAAATGAATTAACTCTCAATTGAAATACCAACTAGAGGGAGTTAAATTTGTTCAACTTTTCTTTTTCCCTTCAACCATGGGAGGAGCATCTTCTCTCTCTCCCTGTGAAATGATAGCCAAAACACGTTATATTGACAAGAGCGGTATTTCTCAACCTTAGCCATGTTAAGAATGGGTGGACTTCAACTCCCAGAATTGCTGGGGGATTCTGGGAGTTGAAGTCCACCCCTCTGAACATGGCTAAGGTTGAGAAACACTGGAGTTGGTCCAGGAGGGTGAATGGATTAATAGAGAACTGAAGTTTCCTATTTCAGGCCCTCCCCACCCAAGACAGGAAGTAGAGTGACTCGCCTTGCCAAAAGGAGAGGAAGATGACCGCCTTGATGGTAAGAAACTTCAGGACTGGCTCAAAAGGCCTCAGGAAGTCCATGGTGGCGAAGTAGAAGAGGAAGAGGGCGTAGAGGGCCAGGCTGACCGAGAAGTTGTTGATGATGGTGATGTAGAGATATCCACTGTGGATGCTGGGAAGCAGAACATTCAAACAGGCAGAATTCCTTGTTAGGGACCATTCCCTTTCCAAGCCCATCACAGTTTACCCCTCTTCCTCCCCGCCCCCTTCATTCTCACTTGAAATCACCATCGTGGTACTTCCCAAATGCTTGGAGAATGATGGTGAGGATGGCCATGACCGGCTTGATGATGCAGAACTGCAGGGTGGCCTAGAAGGAAGCGAAGAAACGGCTCCGTTGAAACCACCCAGCTTCTGTGCCTCTGTTGTCACCTAATCCCATCATCCGGACCTCACATTTTGGGTCCAATCTAGGATGGACAATCTGAGTTTCCCCCCACAAACGCTCCAATCTACCACGGCTTCCACAAATGCCCCCATCACCCATGGCTGTCGCTAGGAGTGATGAAAGCTGGTTGGGTGTCCAGCAACCAGGAAAGCAACCAGATTCTCCCTGCTAAGATCTCATTTCCACAGTCTTGAGTGTCTTTTTTGCAACAACTGTCTCCAATTTCCATCTATGCCTATAAAGGCAGGAGAAACGGAAATATTTCACAGTACAGACAACGGGAACCTGCAAGATTTTGCCTGGGAAAAATGAACTGAAACTGAAACAAGTTTTGAGGGGGAATAAAGATAATGGCTTCCCTGGAAGTACCATGGATGATGGAGAACTGATCAGCTGTAGCTCTATTCTATGAGATGCTCCTCACCTGTTTGCAGAACCGAAGGAACCCAATGGAGTAAGATATCCCTCGGAGACAGCAAGTTCCGTAGAGACAACTAGAACTAAGAAAAACCGGAGTCATAAATCAGCCCAAGCGTGGGACCTTAAGACTATATGTGGAGTGTGAAATACTCCCAATTGTAAGCAAGAGATAGATACACCTCAGTGATGGTCAACTTACACAATGGGCTTTCCTCGGATTTCCGCCATGATGGTACTTTCTCCTCCAAGATATTCAAAGCAGAGGCTCAGGAAGCTGTAAATCACAAATGCTGCAAAAAAGGGGGGGAGGGGAGAGATTATTTGGTAGATGTTCATCCCACCTTTATTACTTGATAAGTAACTCAAGACAGCAAAACATACAGTATAATCCTCCTTCCTCTTTTCCCCATAACAACTCTGTAAGATGGGCTCAGCTGAGAGAGGGACTGGCCCAAAGTCACCCAGCTGGCTTTCATGTCTAAGGTGGGACTAGAACTCACGGCCTCCTGGTTTCCAGACTAGCTCCTTAACCCCCACACCAAACTGGCTGTCAAACATACACAGAGCTCAATCAGATGGCAGAAATTGTGACCAATTCACCAGATTTTAAATATGGCGGCCTTTCCTCCATGCATGTCCCTACAAATAGGCTGTCCTTCCTGGCCACACTCTGGAGGAAGGATTGCATAGAATGTTGCCTTTGAACTTGGACCCTTCGGCTCAGTTTATGGCCGATTGCCTGTCTCCACGCCCGCGTATCTGGGATATACTAAGTGCTCCAGGGATAGCCGTGAATCCCAGCTCACCTTCGTAGCAGTCCCGCACTGAGTCAAAGTAAACATAGTACTGATGGCTGCCGATTAGCAGGAGGCTGAGCCAGGAGTCGAAGGCATAAATGGGGATGATAAAGAGAATCCGGATGATGTAACGCTGCTCGTTGGGAATGGTGTAGTTTTTCAGGTGCAGGTAGATCTGAGAGAAGAGGAAGAAGGGAAGACACACAACACAGGATCAGATGCAGCGTTTCCAGGGAGAAAAACACAGCCAGTAAGGATCAATGTGCTGTAGCTAGACCATCTTAAGACCAACCAAAAAGAGTTTTGGGAGCAAGGGGACACAAATATCACACATATTTGCTTGCGTGGCCTTCATCCTGGCATTAATCCCAAAGGTGCTTTTTCAAGAGGCAACTGGGCTTTCTGATATTCTTTGAAGACGTTTCGCTTCTCATCCAAGAAGCTTCTTCAGCTCTGACTGGATGGTGGGAAACGGAAGGATTTATATTCCTTACAGACAGCTGGTCATTTGCATCCTTTTAGAGGGCTGTTGAGGCCACTTGGAGGTTTATCTGTATCCTCAGGATCACCTGAGTAGTGCAAATGGTTCTTGTAGTCTGCAGTCATATTTCCTCTGGAAATCCGTCCATGCTCCCACTTCGTTCGAAGGGTTTTCATCCCAAATTGGACAGCTAAACATCTGTAGAGATTCTCAGCCATCCAATGCATGAGCTGAAGCAGAGCAGAAGGAGCTGCTTGGATGAGAAGCGAAACGTCTTCAAAGGAAAACCGGAAAGTCCAGTTGCCTCTTGAAAAAGCACCTTTGGCACAACCATGACCTGGATGACTACGAATCTCCATAGACACAACCTGGCATTAGGTGAAGCTTCAGGTCTCCCAAAGCAGCCAGGGGAAATCTGGCCTTCCAAAGATGCTTCAACCAGCACCGTCGGTGGTGCAATACTAGTTCTATGACTTCCTTCTTCTAAAGGGGAAACCACAAGTGAACAAGCAGCCAGCAACGATAAGAAGGTTAGATCTTGCCAGGGGGGTGATGGACACAACTTCCATCATTTTTCTATAAAATATCAGAACTGAAAAGCAATAGAATGCCCTAGGCTATTACTGGCAGGCCTATGAAGACCATCTCCAGAGAAATCCCTACTAAACTCGGAAGGCCAAGCTGCCTTGGTGAGTCAAAAACCCTGTGGAATATGATGTCCTCTCCCTTCCCCAGGAAAAAGACTACATGAAAAGCCACAAAACCATCAAAACGGGATCTCTCTTTCCAAATTGAAAACACTTTTCCCTTCTCTTTCTAAGCAAAACTAAATTAAGCCTCTTAAGATAGAAACAATACCACCGTTCAAGTCTTGCCTGGCCACTACAAGCTACAGAGAAGTTCTACACCGATATAGCCTGGTCTGATGGCATAGAGAAGCAAGATTCCACCTAACCTGATCAAACAGCCATGGCTTTTGATAATATTTCCCCAAATTGATGCCTTGAAGGTGTGGACTTCCCCCTCTTCCCATCTTACACAGCCACCTGGAAAGATGGAGTCCCAACAGGGCTGGGCAGCGCTACCACCCACCTGGTGGAAAGTAAGGATCAGGGCCGTCCAGACAAAGAGTCCTGAGATGGCTTTTGCTGTGGACGTGGTCAAAAAGAGGGTTTGGATCTCCTGGGAGTGATTCTGGTCAGCCCTTAGTTGGGAACCATCCTCCACAATTAAATGGCTGGAGACCATCGGTGGCGAGAAGAAATGGGCCAAGGTAGCAACCATGCTGGAGGTCAGGAGCGTTTCTGGGGCTGGAGAAGACCAGTTGGCGTGTATTGTCGTATTCATCTGCTGGAGAGGGAGAGGGAGCAAAGGTGAATGTATTAGGGAGGAGCACCACGTGAGGAAAACTGCCCTGATTGGGAGGAAAGATCAAGGTGAATTGCTGAAGAGAAGCCAGATTATTCATCACCTCCTTGTACATTCTTCTGTCAGGCTCAAGAGATCAGGAACAGGAGTTGAGTTCTTGATGGCTGCTCAATAACTCCAAACTGATGATGTGTTTTACCCCGCCCTTGGGCCCATCCTGCTCATTTCCTACATCCTCTTTTTCATCTATTTTGACCCCACCTGCTAGTGTCCTCTTCCTTCTCCAAGGAGTTCCATGGGGCAGTTCCAACCTAGAGTAGGCTGGTCCAAAAGAGATTCAACCAGCAAACTTCGCCAGCAAAAGAGAATTGGAAATCTGGATGGCTTTGCTCATATTGCAAATTTCTTGGCTTTGAGTTACAGAAACAGATAGCCCTCACGATTGCAGAAGTAACAGCTGGAAGCTTAAAATTATCCCATCATAAAAAATAAAAAAAAACTGTGTCTGGCAAAGATTTGAAGATATCTTTATCTTGTTAGAATACTTTGCCCATCTGATTATATTTGCTTTAGTTGAAACGCTCCTATTTGAACAGACTGCTGCATCCTGTTTTTCTCGCTATGGTGAAAGCTTTCACATACCTACCTTGAAGACTCTGAGCAAAACACAGCAAATATTTTACACACAACCTACTGTAGCTGCCAATGATGCAGCTGCTTTAAAGAGCCACAGACAAGGGCTCCAAAGCGTTTGCAGAGCCTTAATAGTACACTCTGTGTTTTAAATTAGAAAGTCACGTATTGCTCAAAAGTTTAGTAATTGCTGTTATATTTCCCAACTGCTGGGGGTTAAAAAAAAAGGGGGGGGGAACCTTCTGTTCCTCTGAGTTTCGACAGAATAGAAACTACAATTTCTTGGTTTTTTTTGACTTGATTATAGCCATTCTTTCAACTCTGCCCCTCTCATTTCTCTTCTTAGTGCCGGGAACGCTTTGTTTGCAAACTCCAAGCAAGGCAAAACAATTACGTGTCCAAGCTTCCCGAACTAAATGGGTGTGGAGTTTTGTCCGGGATATTCTGGACGTCTCTCTCCTAGCATCAAACTAATAATATACTTGTATTTTTAGGGAGCGTGTTCAGAGACCGCCCCCCCCAGGTTGTCACGTTTCCCTCTTTAGCTACCCATTCCTTACATTTCTCCCGCCTTCTATTCTAGGCCTTGAGACACACATATACACTCCATTTTTCTTTTCCAAGAAAGGCACTCATTACAAACATAACTTTATGATAGGCAAGCAACTAAGGATAAAGACCAACTGCCCCATTTTTATTAATCTTTGCTTAGTTGAGCTGTAGGAAATTCTGCCTCCCCGTCTTAGCTGGCCAATGACATCAGCCCCCCATACAGACATTCTGTAAATCTGAATAAACCTTTTCACAAGGGACTTGGGGTTACCACGCCACCTGCTTTTTCAGCCCAAACAGCCCCAAAGTATCATTCCTTCTCCCCAAACCTAATTTTTCTAACCTTTTCCACTGTCAACTGTCCCTACCTTTCACTTTTGGGAAGCATTAGAATAGAATTACTTTTTATAACAATTCTGCAAGAAAAGCAACTCGTTCACTGCAATCTTGGCACAGATCTAGAAAGAAGTTGCACCATCATAACATTTCCCCCCATCCAGTGACTGTGCTATAAATCTGGAAAGATTTGTGTGACTAAAACGAAGTCTTTTGAAAAGAAAAGGACACTCTGCAAAAAGATATTCCCTTGGAAAAACCTCTCCCTAATTTTCTTCTTCTCATTGCAAGGATGGCAAATTTACTTCTGAAAAGACGCATCAGTACTACTATTTTAAGTCACCTGCCCCCATTTTAAAGACTTCTATTAAAAATAATTACATTTTTAATAAAGGGGCAAGGGCAACTTTTTTAATTAAAAAGTTGCCCATTTCCCTACAGCGTAAGAATGATGAACAGATCAAGGTGTTAAGAGCCAATTACAGCGTATCTGTAATTAAGAAATGCTTCGGTTAAGATTCATTTATTCATCCTAGAATCTAAAAGATAAAAGGAGCTCAACTCAAGGCAGGAAACAATTAAAACACCCCAGTCCAGCTTCTGTCTGAATTATTACTATAAAGATGGACCAGCCCATGACTGAATAAGGGGCTATTTATTTAACCTGGTGACATCACCACTACTCAAATCTCTTCATAGTTTCTTCTTTAATTAAGATTATCATAATAAACAATACAAATGAAGATAAAGATGGAAGGAGAAAGAGAGAAAGAAAAGTTTAGAATAAAGGAGGGGGAAAAAAGCATTGACTTCTAACTTTTTTTTCCAGTGCAGTAAAGTACAAAATAAAATTACAGCTTCAACTTTTCACTTTTACATATTTTGTATTTCTATACCAACATATTAATCAGCAAATCCTAGTCAAGATTTTTTTTTTTTGTGTCTCAAGTACAAATTTCAAAGCGATTTCCAGGTCGAAACAAAAGTAGATAGATTTTCTCTGATTAAAACAATTCCTTTTGGCATCTCTACTAACCATCTTTTTTTTTTTTAAATTTCCATCGTTTTTTTTTTAAATTTAATTCCCAACATTTAATTTGGCTTCAATGCAAGTGACATTATGAGCCTAGAAAACTTACCATTTTCAAACGATGAAAGGAATTGCTTGCCTAAAAAAGAGAGAGACTTATTCTGGGCCAGTTGAAATGTCCACCACCTCCCCTGCTTACAACCTTATCCTTCGCTTTGCCAATTAACCAAGTTTTTAGATGTTCCGTTACCTATTCGATGGATCCAGGCTTCTAGCGTTCTTTTCAAACCAAAGGACGGGTTGATAAATTCCCACTCTCTTGAGCTTTCCAGACACACAAATCTATGTTATGAATCCACCAGCTTTATTTATGCCCTGTTCAGCTGTTGGGAGAAGACACTCTGGGGCAGGATGTATTCTTACTCACCCCCCTGTGGTAGACGATGCAAGCAGTTCAGTGGTCTTATGCTTACAAGTACACCAGAGCTTAAAAATACACCTCTCCCTACTCCTAGGAGGAGGGAAAGAGAAGCAGAGGGTGGAAGGACCTGAGGAGCAACTCCAGCTGATGGGTGGGAGGTTGATTGGTTGGTTGAGCGGTTCCTCAACCAGAAGCTCTGAGCAAACCCCGGTAACCACACACAACATTGGACGATGCAATGAGGTTATGCAGATTCTCCAGCCCTCAGCTGACCACCAGTGTCGTTCCCAGGCTCAGCTGTCCTGTTGAATCAACCCTTGGGACTCTTTTCTCTGACGGTTGGGAGAGCCGGCCAAGGAAGGCGCTTTGGAGCAAGGTACACGCTGGTACTATCACAACATCAAACATTAACCAGAAAGTCAAGCTAGTAGGCAGGGAAAGGAAGTTGCCAAGGACCTAGAGAGCATTCCCTTCTTCCTTGTTTGCTTTCCAAGAACACAAGTCCTACCAGAGACCCAAAAGCTACTTTTAAAAGAATAAATAACCCAAAGAGACCCGCACTAGAAGAAGTGGATGGAGAATGTTCTACGAAAAAAAAATTAGTTTTGAAAGACCCAGAAGATTCTCTGCCTTTTCTGCTATTAAAAAGGATCTGTTCCCCTGAATCCCCAGTTTTGGGGTGGCAGGAGGTTCTAGACCAGACCAAGAAACCTAACTGGATAAAGAGAACTATTGAATTTACCTGGAAGAAACAGAGACAATTCTTTTAACGTGCATCTCCGGGGATACTTTGGAAGATAAAATGGTCCAGCAAGCTTTGGACTAGCTCAAAACAGCCTCTACAAGCTTCCCTGTAATGTTCCTTAATCACAACCGGGCACCGACACACTCACTCGCAGCCGCCTTGCTTACCCACGGTGCCATTTGGGGCCGTAAGCCGAGGACTTCCTGTATTCTGGACGTTATTTGTGCCGCCGAGGTAGCCGTGCCGCCTGTGCCAAGGTGGGGACGAACATCGGAAGGGTGTGCATCGCTCACCTCGGCTCCTGTGGGCCCACCGAACCTGTTGTGTGGCTTTTTGCCAAGGTGTGTGGCTCTGTAAAAGAGCCTGCTCAGCCTAGGAAGCCGCTTCTCACCTACTACTCTCAGCCGGATTCTGGCCCCCGTGAGCAAAGCAGGTGGGGCTGAGCTCCACCCAGGGCCTCTGTTTATTCGGAGCGATGGGCTGAGCTCCCGTGGCTCACTGGCCAAACAAGCCAGCTCAGATGAACTTGCTTTAGCCTGAGGCAGGGCTGGTGTTTCAGCACCTCCTTGCTTAATCAGCAGCAAGCAAACGCTTCAAAGGTTTTGTGCGGGGCGGGCAAGGGGACTAGCCTCTTGGAGCCCTTATCGCAGAATTCCGTAGGCTGATATAAAATCCCTCCTTCCCGTTGGCTCGGATGGGCTCTGTGGTTTTCTTGGATCAGCAGCAGCGCCAATATAATTTGCAGGGACTGTTGCTAGGAATCTGTATTTCCCACCCTAGATACCAGGAGACGGTGAGTTCTAGTCCTGCCTTAGGCAACGAAGCCAGCTGGATGGTCTTAGACCAATCACCAGGAGACTGTGAGTTCTAGTCCTGCCTTAGGCAATGAAGCCAGCTAGATGGTCTTCGGACAATCACTAGGAGACTGTGAGTTCTAGTCCTGCCTTAGGCAATGAAGCCAGCTAGATGGTCTTCGGACAATCACCAGGAGACTGTGAGTTCTAGTCCTGCCTTAGGCAATGAAGCCAGCTAGATGGTCTTAGACCAATCACCAGGAGACTGTGAGTTCTAGACCTGCCTTAGACATGAAATCCAGCTGGGTGACTTTGGGCCAGTCTCTGTCAGCCCACCTCATCTCACAGGGTTGTTGTTGTGGAGAAAATAGGAGGAGGCTGTGTTTGATAAGTTTGCTGCCTTGAGTTATTTCTAAAAATAATAAGGATGGGATACAAACAAGCAAAATTCTAAAATATTCTAGAGGCCTCCCATTCGAGTGCTAACTCAGTCCAATCTGGCTTGACTTCTAAAATCAAACAGATGCCTGCTAAGCTCCAGATTTCAGGCCCCTTCCTCTTTAATTACACCACTACACAAACATTTAGGACTCCTTTGATGGATTTCAAATTAAACTTAACACAGAGAGCCATGCAGATAAGGAGAATTTGCAGCATGATCTCCAACCTTTACACAGGTTGTACCATCTTTACACAGAAGTAACTGCTATCAATTCCCATTGGGCTTACGCTCAGGTAAGGGCAACCGAAGGTGCATGTAATTTTCTGTTTGATTTAATTTTCCAAAGCCTTTCTGTGGAACTTCAAAGCAATGTTGTGTTTGTTTGTTTTTTTCATTTGACCGTTTCAGAATTAAATCTACAGGAATGCAGAGGTGGACAGACATCACTTAATATAAATATTTGCTCTTGTGTCCAGAGGGCACAGAATCAGAAGTCTGAGTTTAGAATATTGGGATTCTGTTTAATGCCATAATAATCCTCAGTACTTGTTTGGGACATACCTTATCAAATGCAGAGGAATTTACTTTACTCAAGTCTATTGTGTGAAGGCAGACAGTGGGATTATTTTATCTTTCCATCTGATCTGCTGCTAGGTTCATTCCATAGGGCATTTTTTAATTGTAAAAACAGGGCTAGCGTCCTTAACGCCACATTCTCATGTATGTCTACATCATGGTAGTGGGTTTTTTTTAAATTTCTTTGATACAGCCAGCCTCTCTCAAATAAGTGACTCAGGGCAACCCACCTAACAAAAAGAATTGAGTTAAAAATGGAATGCAAAGCCTGGCCGCTGTTTATTTTGCCATCTGAGATTTGAAAGCTGCAACCCTTTGTGACTTGGTCCACGGACTGGACTGTGCTACAAAACCATAGGTCTGAATCAGGTGTGAACCCAATCTATAAACTGAATTGAGCTCAGCTGGATGGGCGACCTCTACCTGAGTCTTCTACCTGTCCAAATTCAAGTCCTCGGCTTTGCAGATTGTGAAGAATAATGCTTTGAAAAAAAAATACTATGCAAGGAATATTTTTTTTAAAAAAAAAAGTATCGCGCCTTGTTTGCCCTCTTGATAGCAAGATAGGCAGTTTAAAATTTTTAATAAATCTATCCTCCTGTCTGTCTGTCTGTCTATGCCTCATCTAACTATATCTGTCTGTCTGTCAATATCTGTCTGTCTGTCTGTCTGTCTGTCTGTCTATGCATTATCTATGTCTGTCTGTCTGTCTGTCTGTCTGTCTGTCTGTATCTATCTATCTATCGTCGTCTATCTATCTATCTATCTATCTATCTATCTATCTATCTATCTATCTATCTATCTATCTATCTATCTATCTATCTATCTATCTATCTATCTATCTATCTATCTATCTATCTATCTATCTATCTCAGTTTTCTCTCTTCCTTAAAAGAGCCTGCAGTTCTTATGGCCTCATTCTGTCCTCCCTGTTAAAGAAGACTCCTTTCTCTTCATGGTCAACGCCCACACTCCGGTAATAAATCAGATAAACTAAAAATAACAAAGTCCTTTAAAACTTTCAAACCTTGGGAAATCGGAACACAGA